>NC_057821.1:22407142-22708035 GCF_910594005.1 Cervus elaphus
GGTAGCATGTAGTTTTACATATTACACACAGACACACACACGCACACACACACACACAGGCTTCCCTGGTAGCTCAGCTGGTAAAAATATCTGCCTGCAATGCAGGAGACCCCAGTTCAACTCCTGGGTTGGGAAGATCCCCTGGAGAATGGATAGGCTACCCACTCTAGTATTCTTGGGCTTCCCTGGTACCTCAGACAGTAAAGAATCCACCTGCAATGCAAGAGACCTGTGTTCGATCTCCGGGTTGAGAAGAACCCCTGGAGGAGGGCATGGCAACCCACTCCAGTATTCTAGCCTGGAGAAGTCCCACGGACAGAGGAATCTGGCAGGCTACAGTCCATAGGGTTGCAAGGAGTCGGACATGACTGAGCAACTAAAGACAGTGCAGCATACACACACACACACACACATATATATATGTATCAATGCATATATATGCATATATATAGCATGATATGAATAAATACCCCCAAATACCCCCAAATTCTCAAAGACCCATCTACACATACATAAGCTCAAAGAATTCTCTAACATTAGCTTAAGGATATCTTAAGTTGTGCAGTTGTTTGGACCTGGATCAAGATAAGTAAGAAAATTTAGAAACATTCAACTCTGTGAGAGCCACAAATTAGTCTTTTTTTTAATCAATATTGTATGATCTGTTTGATGTCAAACCATGCCAGCTGCCACCCACAGCCACACAACCCCAAATAGTTCTTCCCAATTATTGTCTCTTCTGAGAGTCACCAGGCTAGAATTGATTCCTCCCACGACAGACACCAAAATCCAGAGCCCAAGGCAATGCTCTGCCTCCCATGTCAGCAGTCTTCCTTATTACTAGTGACTTATGTCTATTTCTCTGCTTCATTTGTCCTGCTCATTTGGTGTCTGCACACAGCTGGTTCCTGTTTGCCCAGGTCTTACAAAAGCATCCTGCATATTGGTGTCTAAGACCGCCTGGGCACTAATTATTCCGCATAGCTGATGCTGAACTTTAAACCTATCCCTCTGTGTGGCCCGATTCTGACATCAGTTCTTGGATGAACGTCCTCCTATGTATGGATTGCTTCAGGGACATCAGATATCAATCTCTGCTTTGATGACAGGCTTCTAGTCTGATGTATCTAAATCACAACTATATTTATGTATTTACTTCTTGGAAGTCATTGTGGTTTTCAATTTGTTATTCTTGTCCTCATTATGAATCTGCGTATGTTTAGCAACTGACTCCCTCCCCCTTTTTGAAGTCCAGGTGAAATCTAGTATGCAAAAGATAAATGCACTGCTCTGCTTGAATCTGAAGGAGAAGACTGGGAGTTTTGTGCTCTTGTGTATATCTTCTCCACAGTAAGTTCTTGTGACATTCCTAATTATTAAAGGAAAGGAGAACAAAACCTAGCTATCTCACAAGTATTTTAAATATGGTAATTTGTTCACGTGATGTGCTTATCACAGCAAAATTATTCATATTTTTTCCAAATGATTTCAACTACTGTATCTCATTTAACTTTTACAAATGCCTTACTCATTTATTCATTCAGCAAATATTTGCTGAGGCCCCACTATGTCAGGTATTGCTCTGGAAGCTGGATATATAGAATTAATGCCTTTATGAGTCAGACATGGAAGTTTGTGTTGCCCACTTTGACAGATAATGTAACTGGTTCACAGGAGTTGCATAACTCATCCAACTTCACATAGCTAGTGTGGAGCAGAGCTGGAAATACAAATGTTCCCTCTGAAGTCTTGTTCTATCCTCTTTTTGCAATACTTATAACACAAGGCCCTTTGAATTCACAAGTAATTCAAATTTGCATTATTGTTAACTCTGTTTTTCAAGTCTATTTACCTTTCAGATACCCTTACCTGGCTGTAAACAGTAATTCTGTAATTTAGGATGAATAGAATCAATGGTGTCGGAGACCTGAGTTCCATCCCAGGTTTAGGAAGATCCCTTGGAGAAGGAAATGGCTACCCACTCCAGTATCTTTGCCTGGAAAATCCCATGGACAGAGAATCCTGGTGGGCTGCAGTCCATGGGGTCATGAAGAGTCAGGTACGACTGATCGACTAACACTTTCACTTCACTTTCAGAATCAATGGTTGACATATAGCATATAGCACAATCCTAAATAAATAGTCATATTTGCTTATAAGTATTACAAATGTTGTAACAACACTTGAGTAACCAATGACAATAAAAATCAAATTTGAAGAAGGACGTATCATTTTTCTTCTCATGCTTATATATGAAATGAAACAGCTAATTGTTGTGTTATGTTGTGCTTTATTTGGCACTACTGATTAATATTGTATATTGACCAATAAGTTTGAATCCAACCTGTATTTCTTATGCCAACACCTGTAAATGAAACTTAACTATTACTTTCATGACAGTGGTTCTCCCTGAGAATAGTCTTACTTCTCGGAGAATACTTGACAAAGCACAGAGACATTTTGGTTGTGCAGCTGTCATCTAGTGAGTGGAGGCCAGGGATGTGCTAACCAGAACAGCTCACAATAAGGAATTATTCTGCCTAAAACGTCAATAGTGCAGAGACTGAGAGAGACTTATCAAGTAGCAGGTGTGACAAATTGTGTGAAAAGCCTAAATTAAAAAACAGCTAACTTTTTAAAATGAAGAATTAGAATAACATCTTGCAAAATAACTTATTCTTTGCTACAGATAGACATCACTCAGTCTTTAGCTAGAAATGGTTTACACACAGTAGTCATATATTCACTTTTGTTCATTACAGCATCATTCATAGTGGTGAAAATGAAATATAACAAATGCCCATCAATAATAAAATGGTTGATCAAATTATAATAGAAGCACCTCAAGGAATGTCTTTCAGCCCTTTAAAACTGAGTTAGATCTATACTAGTTAGAGTGAGATTTCTGCTAATTTTAGCACCTCTTTCTCACTTCCTTAGCTTTGACAAATCAATTTAGCAATATGTTATATATGTGAATAAAAAGGAAAACATTAATAAACATTAATGAGTTTTCAATATAAAATATTTAAAACCTAATAAATGTTCATAAATAAAGTTTGCATAATGTTGGTCTTACTTTATGAAACAGATAAAACTGAGATAAATTTATACATACTAACTTGTAAAAATTTTCCAGATATTGTTTTAATTTAAAAAAAAAATCACCTGACCATACAATGATTTAATTTCTATTGGGTAGTTTCCACTGAGGGTTGTGATAAAATGGGCAGAGAGATCACAGTCTTCATTTCATAAGTAACTTGGATTTACAAATTTATAAATCTTCTATAAATTTACAAAAGCTTATAAATTTGGATTTCCATCAGTCATATTTTAGGATTGGAGTCCTGATAAAAGGGATATCCATGTAATTTAGCACATTGTCAGAGTCCAGGGCAGAACAAAAATAGACATAAATTATATATTTTACATTATTGTCACCCTATCTCTCTCTCAACTTTTGTTTGGTATTTCCAGAAAAAAAAAAAAAAAAACATATACAGAGAGAGGAACTCAGAATAAATATCCTGTAGATAGGTTCTTCTGAAAATATTGTAAAATAGATAGGAGAGAGAGTTACTGGCAAATAGAATTGAAATATGGAAATTTTACATCTGGATATAACTATTTATTAAATAATTAAGGATTTTATTTAAGCTAAATAAAGTTGGAGTGAAGAGTTTTCATCTAAAAACAAAAAAGTGAACTTATCCTTACTTAAAAGTAACTTTCTCCAGTGAACAGGACAAATACTATGCTTAGCTTGAAAAACACTTTATAACAGATGACTTCTACTTTTTGATTCCAAATTCTTCTCAGAAAAGCACTCTAAAATGAGCTTTTTGTAGGACGAATCATAAATAGAAGCAATGACAAGAGGTGTCTTTCTCAGTGTTCATTGCCATTGTCTGACCTTCAAGCATATGGAGAGAATCTGGATTTGTGGTCTGTACCTTTTGACATAAACTATGCTGAACACATGGCCTTTCCAAAAATACTTCAGGGAACAGTTCTCTGAGCATCATTCATCATCTCTTGCCACAATGACATCTCATTGCAAAGGAAAGCAAAATTGTTGCTAAGAGATGGAGAGTTGATGGAGAATAGGGAAAAAATTAACATGGTAGCTAATGAAGGGTATTTGAAGATACTCTTCACTGATATTGATATATTTTACTTATGATGCAGTACACATTAGATGACCTGAGCTTTGTGAACACAAGCAGGGGGGCACATAAGCTTCTTTTCTTGGAACTTTGTTTATTTATGTATGTGATAATGCTTCTGCTTACAGAGGAAGTCTGATCAAACATATTTATGAAAATGAGGTTTAAATATACACATCTTGGAAACAGATTAAGTAAACATTATGCCTAATGTACTATATTAGGGGCTTCCCTGGTGGCTCAGGTAGTAAAGAACCTGCCTGGAATGCAGAAGACCCAGATTCCATCCCTGGGTTGGAAAGATCCTCTGGAGAAGGAAATGACTATGCATTCCAGTATTCTTGCCTGGAGAATTCCATGGACAGAGGAGCCTGGCAGTCTACAGTCCATGGGGTTGCAGTCAGACACAACCGAGTAATTAATACGTACACATCTATAATGTACTAATATCTTTTAGGTCTTCAGTTGATAAGGTAAGAAAATAAAATATTTCTTTTCAATTTAAGCTAAATATAAAACTTTATTTTAAATGTATTCAGATAAACTGGATTTATTTTTTCCTAAAAACAGTAAAATTATTTTTGAGTAATTTTTATGTGGTGCATTCTTCATTATATTTCCTCCTCATGTGTGCTCAGTCACTCAGTTGTGTCCAACTCTTTGTGACCCCATAGACTGTAGCCCACCAGACTCCTTTGTCCATGGGATTTCCCAGGCAAAAATACTGGAGTAGGTTGCCATTTCTTACTAAGGTATCAACATCATGTTAGATCCTCAAATGCAGATACATGTTGATGGAGAGTTGATGTTTGATAGGCTCCCTGGTTCAAGAAGTTGCTAGAACAACTGAGTAGGCAGCAAGGTGTGCATGTAGACTAGAATGTCATATCTTGCTAGTTGATTATTTCCATAAAAACTTCTCAAACAGAATAACATTTTACCTCTCAAGGTCAAGCTTTGAAGTTGAATCATTAATATAAATTATAGTTCAAGATCATCCAAGAAATTCACATTTGGAAGACTTGTTTGGGGGAAAAATTGTGTCTATAAACTTTTATCCAGTGCAGGGAAGGTACATATAGAGTAGAAGAAAATTCCTTTTTAAGTGACAATGCAGTGAGTGCCTGTGTGCTCAGTCATGTCTGACTCTGCAACCTCATGGACTGTAGCCTGCCATGCTCCTCTGTCCATGGGATTTTTCTGGCAAGAATATTACAGTGGGTTGCCATTTCCTCCTCCATGAGATCTTCCTGATCCGGAGATTGAACCCAAGTCTCCTGGATTGCTGGCAGGTTCTTTACCACCTGAGCCATCAGAGAAGCCTGACAATGCAGAACCTACCTAAATTAATGAGAATACTGATCTCACTAACTGTCTCTATTTTCTCCAAAATCCAAGTTTTGAAATATTAAAGTTCAACCAGGGATATTTTAAATCTTTTTAAAAATGAATTAGTTTTACTTTTATTCACATATTTATATTATTTTTTATTTTATTCCATTATCTTTTCCTCTTGATCAGTCAACTAATCATTTTTTTCCATTTATTTGTATTAGTTGGAGGCTAATTACTTCACAACATTGCAGTGGTTTTTGCCATACATTGACATGAATCAGCCATGGATTTACATGTGTTCCCCATCCCGATCCCCCCTCCCACCTCCCTCTCCACCCCATCCCTCTGGGTCTTCCCAGTGCACCAGCCCTGAGCACTTGTCTCATGCATCCAACCTCGGCTGGTGATCTGTTTCACCCTTAATAGTATACTTGTTTCAATGCTATTCTCTCACAACATCCCACCCTTGCCTTCTCCCACAGAGTCCAAAAGTCTGTTCTGTATTTCTGTGTCTCTTTTTCTGTTTTGCATATAGGGTTATCATTACCATCTTTTTAAATTTCATATATATGCATTAGTATACTGTATTGGTCTTTATCTTTCCGGCTTACTTCACTCTGTATAATGGGCTCCAGTTTCATCCATCTCATTAGAACTTATTCAAATGAATTCTTTTTAATGGCTGAGTAATATTCCATGGTGTATAAGTACCATAGCTTCCTTATCCATTCGTCTGATGATGGGCATCTAGGTTGCTTCCATGTCCTGGCTGTTATAAACAGTGCTGCGATGAACATTGGGGTGCACGTGTCTCTTTCAGATCTACTTTCCTTGGTGTGTATGCCCAGGAGTGGGATTGCTGGGTCATATGGCAGTTCTAATTCCAGTTTTTTAAGGAATCTCCACACTGTTCTCCATAGTGGCTGTACTAGTTTGCATTCCCACCAACAGTGTAAGAGGATTCCCTTTTCTCCACACCCTCTCCAGCATTTTTTGCTTATAGACTTTTGGATAGAAGCCATCCTGACTGGAGTGTAATGGTACCTCATTGCGGTTTTGATTTGCATTTCTCTGATAATGAGTGATGTTGAGCATCTTTTCATGTGTTTGTTAGCCATCTGTATGTCTTCTTTGGAGAAATGTGTTTAGTTCTTTGGCCCATTTTTTGATTGGGTCATTTATTTTTCTGGAATTGAGTTGCAGGAGTTGCTTGTATATTTTTGAGATTAATCCCTTGTCTGTTGCTTCATTTGCTATTATTTTCTGCCATTCTGAAGGCTGTCTTTTCACCTTGCTTATCGTTTCCTTTGTTGTGCAAAGGCTTTTAAGTTTCATTAGGTCCCATTTGTTAATTTTTGCTTTTATTTCCAATATTCTGGGAGGTGGGTCATAGAGGATCCTGCTGTGATTTATGTCAGATAGTGTTTTGCCTATGTTCTCCTCTAGGAATTTTATATAGTTTCTGGTCTTACATCTAGATTTTTAATCCATTTTGAGTTTATTTTTGTGTATGGTGTTAGAAAGTGTTCTGGTTTCATTCTTTTACAAGTGGTTGACCAGTTTTCTCAGCACCACTTGTTAAAGAGGTTGTCTTTTTTCCATTGTATATCTTTGCCTCCTTTGTTGAAGATAAGGTTTCCATAGGTATGTGGATTTATCTCTGGGCTTTCTATTTTGTTCCATTGATCTATATTTCTGTCTTTGTGCCAGTACCATACTGTCTTGATGACTGTGGCTTTGTAGTAGAGCCTGAAGTCAGGCAGGTTGATTCCTCCAGTTCCATTCTTCTTTCTCAAGATTACTTTGGCTATTCGAGTTTTTTGTATTTCCATACAAATTGTGAAATTATTTGTTCTAGTTTTGTGAAAAATACCATTTGTAGCTTGATAGGGATTGCATTGAATCTATAGATTGCTTTGGGTAGTATAGCCATTTTCACAATATTGATTCTTCCAACCCATGAACACGGTATATTTCTCCATCTGTTTGTGTCCTCTTTGATTTCTTTCATCAGTGTTTTATAGTTTTCTATGTATAGGTCTTTTGTTTCTTTAGGTAGATATGCTCCTAAGTATTTTATTCTTTTTGTTGCAGTGGTGAATGGGATTGTTTCCTTAATTTCTCTTTCTATTTTCTCATTGTTAGTGTATAGGAATGCAAGGGATTTCTGTGTGTTAATTTTATATCCTGCAACTTTACTACGTTCGTTGATTAGCTCTAGTAATTTTCCGGTAAAGTCTTTAGTGTTTTCTATTTAGAGGATCATGTCATCTGCGAACAGCGAGAGTTTCACTTCTTCTTTTCCTATCTGGATTCCTTTTACTTCTTTTTCTGCTCTGATTGCTGTGGCCAAAACTTCCAACACTATGTTGAATAGTAGTGGTGAGAGTGGGCACCCTTGTCTTGTTCCTGACTTTAGGGGAAATGCTTTCAATTTTTCACCATTGAGGATAATGCTTGCTGTGGGTTTGTCATATATAGCTTTTATTATGTTGAGGTATGTTCCTTCTATTCCTGCTTTCTGGAGAGTTTTAATCATAAATGGATGTTGAATTTTGTCAAAGGGTTTTTCTGCCTCTATTGAGATAATCATATGGTTTTTATCTTTCAATTTGTTAATGTGGTGTATTACATTGATTGATTTGAGGATATTAAAGAATCCTTGCATACCTGGGATAAAGCCCACCTAGTCATGATGTATGATTTTTTAATATGTTGTTGGATTCTGTTTGCTAGAATTTTGTTAAGGATTTTTGCATCTATGTTCATCAGTGATATTGGCCTGTAGTTTTCTTTTTTTGTGGCATCTTTGTCTGGTTTTGGAATTAGGGTGATGGTGGCCTCATAGTATGAGTTTGGAAGTTTACCTTCTGCAATTTTCTGGAAGAGTTTGAGTAAGATAGGTGTTAGCTCTTCTCTAAATTTTTGGTAGAATTCAGCTGTGAAGACATCTGGTCCTGGGCTTTTGTTTGCTGGAAGATTTCTGATTACAGTTTTGATTTCCTTGCTTGTGATGGGCCTGTTAAGATCTTCTATTTCTTTCTGGCTCAGTTTTGGAAAGTTATACTTTTCTAAGAATTTGTCCATTTCATCCAAGTTGTCCATTTTATTGGCATAGAGCTGCTGGTAGTAGTCTCTTATGATCCTTTGTATTTCACTGTTGTCTGTTGTGATCTCTCCATTTTCATTTCTAATTTTGTTAATTTGGTTCTTCTCCCTTTGTTTCTTAATGAGTCTTGCTAATGGTTTGTCAATTTTGTTTGTTTTTTCAAAAAACCAGCTTTTAGCTTTGTTGATTTTTGCTGTGGTCTCTTTAGTTTCTTTTGCATTTATTTCTGCCCTAATTTTTAAGATTTCTTTCCTTCTACTAACCCTGGGGTTCTTCATTTCTTCCTTCTCTAGTTGCTTTAGGTGTAGAGTTAGGTTATTTATTTGACTTTTTTCTTGTTTCTTGAGTTAAGCCTGTAATGCTATGAACCTTCCCCTTAGCACTGCTTTTACAGTGTCCCATAGGTTTTGGGTTGTTGTGTTTTCATTCATTTCTATGTATATTTTGATTTCTTCTATGATTTGTTGATTATTCAGAAGTGTATTATTTAGCCTTCATATGTTTTAATTTTTAACAATTTTTTTCCTGTAATTGAGATCTAATCTTACTGCACTGTGGTCAGAAAAGATGACTGGAATGATTTCAATTTTTTTGAATTTCCCAAGGCTAGATTTATGACCCAGGATGTGATCTATTCTGGAGAAGGTTCCGTGTGCGCTTGAGAAAAAGGTGAAATTGATTGTTTTGGGGTGAAATGTCCTATAGATATCAATTAGGTCTAGCTGGTCCATTGTGTCATTTAAAGTTTGTGTTTCCTTGTTAATTTTCTGTTTAGTTGATCTATCCATAGTTGTGAGTGGGGTATTAAAGTCTCCCACTATTATTGTGTTACTGTTAATTTCCTCTTTCATACTCGCTAGCGTTTGCCTTACATATTGTGGTGCTCCTATGTTGGGTGCATATATATTTATAATTGTTATATCTTCTTCTTGGATTGATCCTTTGATCATTATGTAGTGTCCTTCTTTGTCTCTTTTCACAGCCTTTATTTGAAAGTCTATTTTATCTGATATGAGTATTGCGACTCCTGCTTTCTTTTGGTCTCCGTCTGCGTGAAATATTTTTTTCCAGCCCTTCACTTTTAGTCTGTATGTGTCCCTTGTTTTGAGGTGGATCTCTCGTAGACAGCATATATAGGGGTCTTGTTTTTGTATCCATTCAGCCAGTCTTTGTCTTTTGGTTGGGGCATTCAACCCATTTACATTTAAGGTAATTATTGATAGGTATGGTCCCATTGCCATTTACTTTGTTGTTTTGGGTTCACGTTTATACAACCTTTTTGTGTTTCCTGTCTAGAGAAGATTCTTTAGCATTTGTTGATGAGCTGATTTGGTGGTGCTGAATTCTCTCAGCTTTTGCTTGTCTGTAAAGCTTTTGAATTCTCCTTCATATATGAATGAGATCCTTGCTGGGTATAGTAATCTAGGTTGTAAGTTATTCTCTTTCATTACTTTAAGTATGTCCTGCCATTCCCTTCTGGCCTGAAGGGTTTCTATGGATAGATCAGCTGTTATCCTTATGGGCATCCCTTTGTGTGTTATTTGTTGTTTCTCCCTTGCTGCTTTTAATATTTGTTCTTTGTGTTTGATCTTTGTTAATTTGATTAATATGTGTCTTGGGGTGTTTCACCTTGGGTTTATCCTGTTTGGGACTCTCTCGGTTTCTTGGACTTGAGTAACTATTTCCTTCCCCATTTTAGGGAACTTTTCAGCTATTGTCTCCTCGAGTATTTTCTCATGGCCTTTCTTTTTGTCTTCTTCTTCTGGGACTCCTATGATTCGAATGTTGGGGTGTTTCACATTGTCCCAGAGGTCCCTGAGGTTTTCCTCATTTCTTTTGATTCCTTTCTCTTTTTTCTTCTCTGCTTCATTTATTTCCACCATTTTATCTTCTACCTCGCTTATCCTATCTTCTGTCTCTGTTATTCTACTGTTGGTTCCCTCCAGAGTGTTTTTGATCTCATTTATTGCATTATTCATTTTTAATTGACTCTTTTTTATTTCTTCTAGGTCCTTATTAAACATTTCTTGCATCTTCTCAATCTTTGTCTCCAGGCTCTTTATCTGTAACTCCATTTTGTTTTCAAGATTTTGGATCATTTTTATTATCATTATTCTAAATTCTTTTTCAGGTAGATTCCCTATCTCCTCCTCTTTTGTTTGACTTGGTGGGCATTTTTCCTGTTCCTTTACCTGTTGGGTATTTCTCTGCCTTTTCATCTTGCTTAGATTGCTGTGTCTGGAGTGGGCTTTCTGTATTCTGGTGGTCTGTGGTTCCTTTTTATTGTGGAGGTTTCACCCAGTGGCTGGGGTTGGACGATTGGCTCGTCAAGTTTTCCTGGTTAGGGAAGTTTGCATCGGTGTTCTGGTGTGTGGAACTGGATTTCTTCTCTCTGGAGTGCAACGGAGTGTCCAGTAGTGGGTTTTGAGATGGGTCTATGTGTTATGTGTGACTTTGGGCAGCCTGTATGTTGACGCTCAAGTCTATGTTCCTGCGTTGCTGGAGAATTTGCATGGTATGTCTTGCTTTGGAACTTATTGGCTCTTGGGTGGTGGTTGGTTTCAGTGTAGGTATGGAGGCTTTTGGTTGGTCTCTTATTACTTAATGTTCCCTGTAGTCAGGAGTTTTCTGATGTTCTCAGGTTTTGGGCTTAAGTCTCCTGCCTCTGGATTTCAGTCCTATTCTTCCAGTAGCCTCAAGACTTCTCCAACTATACAGCACTGATAATAAAACTTCTAGGTTAATGGTGAAAAGATTCTCCACCATGAGGGACACCCAGAGAGGTTCACAGAGTTACATGCAGAAGAGGAGAGGGAGGAGGGAGATAGAGATGAGCAGGAGGAGAAAAGGGGGGACTCAAGAGGAGAGAGACAGATCTACGCATTTCTCTGTTCCCAAAGTGTTCTCCGTAGCCCAGACGCCCACAGAGATTAACAGAATTGGATTGGGAAGAGAAGGGGGAGGGAGGAAATAGAGGTGATCTGAGAGAGAAAACGGAGAGTCAAAAGTGGGAGAGTAATCAACACACTCCTGAGTAAAAATTGGTACTGAATATTGGATTCTTAAATGTCCAATATTGATATCAAATACTGAAAAACAAAAATTAAAAATCTAGAGTAGAGGTTAGACTCTTTAAAATACAATATTAAAAACAAAAACAAAAGCACAAAAAATTTTAGAAATATATATGAAGTTCAGTTTAAAAATAGGGCCTCTTCTTTTTTTTTCTTTTTGCAAGGTTATAGTGAAATGAAAATGAAAATTAAGGAGTAATAGAGGAGTAATAGAGGACTTTAAAAGAAAATAAGAGAAAAAAGAAAAAATAAAAAAAATTTTTTCTAATTAAAAAAATAGTAAAAATATATGAAAATGAAAATGAAAGTTAAGGAGTAATGGAGGAGTAATAGGGAATTTTAAAAGAAAATAAAAGAGAAAAAAATTTTTAAAAAGAAAATAAAAAAATTTTTTTAATTAAAAAAAAAAAGTAAAAATATATCTAGGAATTTCTCTGGAGCTGTTGCGGGCAGTGTGGGTTCGGTTCAGTTTCAGATAGCTCCTCGTTCCAGCTTACACTTCTCGATATCTATAGGCCCCTTCCAGTGTAGTCGGTGTTACCTACAGGGATTTTAATCTGTTGCATAGGTCACTTCTGAAGCGGTTCCCTTTGTTTATTTGACTTCTGTTTGCCGGTCTCTTCAGTGTCTAATTTCCACCCTGACACAGGCGGGCGGAGGTGGACTCTTATTCAGGTTCGTTTGTTCAGTCGTGCTGTGGGGAGGGAGGGGCGCTGCAGACAAATGTCACTGGCCTGTGTGGGGAGCACTCAACAGTGTTCTGGCCACACTGGGTTTGCCCCCGTTCACGGGTGTGTGCTTTCCCCGTCTACACTGCTCAGGCTTCTGGCTGCTCTATATGGAGCGGGCCCTGTGTTGCGTGTGGTTCCCGTTTTCGGGTATTCCACAAAAGCGTGGACTCAGTTGGGCCTGCATTTTGTGCCTTCCCAGCCCGAGCAGCTCAGGCAGCCAGGAGCTTGACGGGCACACTCTCCCCGGTGGGTGGCACCTTCTCCCCTCCGGGGTCCCAGCCTCAGTTTCCGCTCGTGCCAGTCGGGTGCGCGCGCCTTGTTCTGTTCTCGGGAGCTGGCCTCTAGCCGCAACCCTCCCGGCGGATGTCGACCATCCAGAATCTCAGGAAGTCTTTGGTTAGAGACTGGAGGCCCGTTTGCAGTGTGGTAGGGGGTGACGTCTCTGGGGCCGAGTTTGCCCCTTTCCCCTCCCCCCTGCCTCCTGCCTCAGGCGGGGGATGGGCCGGTTTGCCACCGGCTAGCTCTTCTCTGGAATTGCTCAGTCCCTTTGTCCTGCAAATGGCCGGCAGTGTGTTCGGGCCAGTTAATTTTCTCTCTCTCTCTTGCTATCCCACAGTTTAAGTTGCTGTCTCGTGTTAGCTCCCTCCGATTGCCCTCAGGGCATTCAGGCCTGGTCCTTACCCTAAGCAATGCCGCCCGCTCCTCTCCCTTCCGCCCCCACTTGCTGGTGGTGGATGTGGGCGTCTGGGGTACTTTTCTTCTGGGAGTTGATTTTAGGCATGTAATCTGTGGGTTTTATTTATTTTTCCTCCCAGTTAGGTTGCCTTCCGAGATTCGAAAACTTCCCCCAGACCCACCAGTGCGAGGGTTTCCTGGTGTTTGGAAATTTCCTCTATTACGACTCCCTTCCCGGGACGGGTCTCCATCCCTAGCTCTTTTGTCTCTCTTTTTATCTTTTATATTTTGTCCTACCTCCTTTCAAAGACGATGGGCTGCTTTTCTGGGCGCCTGATGTCTTCTGCTAGCGGTCAGAAGTTGTTTTGTGAAGTTTGCTCAGCATTCAGATGTTCTTTTGATGAATTTGTAAGGGAGAAAGTGGTCTCCCAGTCCTACTCCTCTGCCATCTTAGCTCCTCCTCTTCAACTAATCATTTTTGTCTCACTTTCTTGCTATGACACCTTAAGCTTCAGCATAAGTCACATAAACCAGATCATGGTTCATGATGTATTTTTCCCTCATCATGCCTTTTAGTTCTATGAGAGAATGTTAGAATCTTCCAAATCCAGGTTCATTAATTGCTCTGATATTTTTATAAATAAATTATATACATCTCATGTTGTACATATAGCAAAGTCATAAACCATATCTTTGCTTACTTATATCCTATTCTAGGGGTTTCTAATCACTAGTCTGCCTAGTAATCAGCTGGGAAGCTTATTTAGAATTTAGATACTTTAGACCCATTCCTGGGGACTTGATTAGACTAGAATGGAAAGATCTGAATTTCAGTAAGCAGGACAGGAAATTCTGAAGCAGATGGCTAATGGGATGGATTCATGGAAAAATACTTCCCTCCACTCTGATGTCTTAGTCAGACCTAAGGTAAAAGAAAATTTAAAATATTTCTCAAAGAATTTTACTTTAGAAAATACCAAAAAGATATATGTGTTCAGAGATTTAACAACAGGCAAAGTAGGACTGCGAACACTGAGACAACGGAAACAAAATATCCTTACTTTCTTCCTGGAAGCACGTTTTTGATAGTGAACCAAAGGAGGAGATCTCATCCAGAATCTTGAGTTTTCTGGATGTTTTCTTCCATCAGAAGATGGAAATTGGACTTTGGGGTGACCAGACACTGTGGAACAGAGTTCCGGAAACAAAAGGATATTCAGAAAAAATATCCCCAGAAATCAGTGTAGGGTCCCTTAAAAATCTGCTAAGCAAAAGGCTGCATATTTGTAGCATTAAACTCTACAAAGCTAGGTGAAGAATATCTGTAGGGTAGAAGGCAAACTATTTCCAGAGCAAAGATAACGATGATGGTTCTGCTCCATCCAGCCAAAGTGAGACTACTTAGTGATCACCTGAGACAACAGTGGATATCCCAGAGGAATTCATGACATCCCAGACAAATACATGCCCTGGTAGTGGGGGTGGAACTATCACAGAGTGCAGGATACTCTTGACCCATCCAAGCAAACAGTTTTGACCATCCAAGCAAATGTTAAAAACAGATCTCAACAGTATCAAATTCATCCATTAGCAACATGTCCCCGTATCTGTGCTGTTGACTGTATAGCTTGCAAATCTTATTCCTGGTCCTCCTGGAGATTTTATTGTACATGCTGTGTGATAAATCACTTCAGTCGCATCTGACTCTTTGCAACCCTATGGACTGTAGCCTACCAGGCTCCTCCGTCCTTGGGATTCTCAAGGCCACAATACCAGAATGGGTTGCCAAGCCCTACTCCAGAGAATCTTCATGACCCAGAGATCAAACCCATGTCTCCTAGGTCTCCGGTATTGGCAGGAAGGTTCTTTACCACTAGTGCCACCTAGGAAGCCATATGTTATATATAGCTTTCTCTAATACAATTATTCCTCTTTTAAGTATTGAATAGCTAGAATGAATTTTATGTCTGACATTAAAAAACTGATTATATGTACACACAGCTCATTTCCTATCATGAATTTTAGGCCTCAGTTGTATCAACTATTAATACCTTAGTACTTTGAATAAGTATATTCCTTATAGTTTTGTACATCAGTGTATATCCTTCCCTTGCTAAAGAACAGTTAGTCATTCTTTAAGATCCTGCTCAAATGATGTTTCTCTTCTTTGGTGTTTTTATTTCTGCTTCAGAACTTAGGTTGGCTTCCCTCACTGTCTTTTCATAGTCCTGTTTCTAGATGACTCTCACCGTATGCATTAACTCTCTGTGAGAACTTCTCTTTCTCATAGACAATGAGGTCCTCAAAGAGCAAAGTGATGTCTTCTGCTTTTATATTATCTCAGGCACTAGCACAGGGGCTGAAACCAAGTAGCAGTAATAGTATTAGTAATAGAAGTAACAGTAATGACAGCACATAAACATAAATATGATGTGGTCCATGTCTGAGCACTTGACATGTATGAATTATATCATCCAATTTGAGAGCTGTTATACAAATTGAATACTATTATTATTATCCCTGTTTCATAGACACAGAAAGATTTTTAGAAATAATTTCAGAATAAATAGAAAAATTGAACTTAATACTTGGAACAAAACAAAAAGTGACCCATAGAGGCAAATATGCCTCCAAGTAGCCCATATCCTCCCAATGTCATGATTTTAGATGCTCTCTTTTTTCTCTCTGATTAATAACTTGCACTAATTTATCTTCATTCTTCTTTTTTTACACTGAAAAGAAAGGCTGACCATATCATGCTTTCTCATATCTTTGTGAAATAGCACATAATATTTCCTATTTTGCAGAGTTTTTTACTGAGGGCAATTAAAACACCTAATGTAAAAGCTGGCCCTGAGAACCAAGTGCTACTATTCCTCTTCTAACTCAGGCAAGGACAAAGCTGAATCTTCTCTTCATGAAAAGAATAGAATAACAACGTCTCTTTGCTTTAAAGACTGGCAATTCTTGTTTGTTATTTCTTAAATAAATAGTTTACTAAAACATCAGGTAATGGTAAATAAAAAGTTCTGCCATATGATGAAAATGTGAAAAAGTGAAACTGGCTCAGTCGTGTCCAACTCTTTGTGACCCCATGGACTATACAATCCATGGAAGTCTCCAGGCCAGAATACTGGAGTGGGTAACTGTTCCCTTCTCCAGGGGATCTTCCTAACCCAGGAATCAAACCCAGGTCTCCCGCACTGCAGGCAGATTCTTTACCAACTGAGCACGATTACCATCCAAATTAGCAACCATGTATGTGCTCAGAGACAAAAAAGAACACTATTAAGATCTACGTCTTGTTTCTTTGTGTTTAAACATGAAGGATAATTTGAATTGTGTGTTTGGGATAAAAATGATCATTTCTGCTCTTTTATTCATTGGTACTATAAACAAAATTATATTGTTTTTATAAATTATAGAGAAAGTCAATATAACTAAGTCTATGATGTGTAGGGAAAAACAAGCCATAGAGAATTAATAAAATTAGGTGTATCATCATGGATTAGGTGTGATTTACTAAACTGATCTCAAATTAACCTCACAGTTAAGGCCATGTTCTTAGAACAAATTTTACTGACCTTATCCCTCTAGCAGAACATACGGTAGAGTTCTTAAACCATTTCAGCTTTTGTCAGTGGATCATACAGACAAAAGTGACTTCAGGAACCTCTAAATATATTATTAACCAGAATAGGGCTCCCTGAGATTGCATGCAGTGCCTATGGGAGTGTATTCTAAGAATCTTAACAAAAGTACTTTCAAGAAACTTGGATATCCCTTTGAGGTAACACCTACAGCTTATAACAGAGAAAATAAAAAGTATAATTGAGGAAGGTATAGCTCAAAATGGAATAATAGAAGTTTTTTGATTAGAAATACTATGTTTTTCTTTCTTTGGTAATGCTTAGCTTTGAAAACCAAGATCATCTTTCACATTGTCAGAAATTATATTATCTTATATTTAATAAGAAAGAATAAACCTTATGTTTGTTTCTTTAGATTTGTTTGGTTTCATCTGTCTGGATCAGTCTCAGATTATTCCTTTGAACTATAATTTTGTAAATGTCTCAAGGGCAAGTTAAACTCATTATTTATGGGACTTGCTACATAAGGAAACATTTACCTATGTGCATACAGTCTTCCCACTTCAGATTAAGCTAGTGTATCATTTACTATTTCATTTGTTCCATGCATTCAGTTCTCCATTTGGGATAGAATATGCAATCTGTATTTCAAGCTTCTGTTCTCTGTTCTTCATAGTTTTCATCTACTGTCTAATTCTTTTAGTCTAATTTTTCAATTGCTCTGCTTTCAGGGAAAGTCCCTATAGTATAGACTCTGTATAATTGACTGCCCAACCCCTTTATAGTAGCAGTTATGCTCTTCATTTTTAATTCTTTAGTTAGACTCTTAAGTGACTCAGATTCTTTATCTTTCTCATCCAAGTTTATTTTTGTATTTCTGTTTACATGTTTTACTATGTTGTGTTTTAATTTTATAATGTACCTGATTTCTTTAGATTTCTAGAACTAACATGAAGTTAAATCAGTTGAAGTTTCAATTTTCTTGTGTTTCTAGATATTTTAAAAATATGTTTTGTTTTAATGTTTTATGTTGCAGAATCTTTTTAAGGATCCAATACTCTTATTTTCTGTTTAAATTTTTTTAGTCTTTTGAGATTATGATGTTCTTGGTATTATGAAGGTATAATCTTGTTGTTATGATGTTCAGGCTTTAGATTTTCTTGGGTTCCCTTAATATTTACTTAAATAAACTTAGAACTATTCTGCTAGAATAGCAAACTGTAAGTTTGTTGATGATTTTAAGTTTACTAGTCCAGTGATTCAACATCCTGAAAGATTTACAAGGAACCTGGTGCCATGATGACTAGAGATATATTTGAGTCTATATATTTTTTCAGGTTTTGTAAAAATATCATTCTGAGGCCAATATTTTACATTCACCTTACCTTTTGGCCTAGTCTCCATCCCAGTGTGTGATGGGACCTGCTCAATGCTGAAGCTATGGGTTTATGATAGAACTCTGCTGCTCCACCAGGGAGAATAAACTCAAGATCCAACCCCTACTTTTGCATTTGGAGTACTCATAATTTTTCTTTAGGATCCCAATACAGCTTCTTTCAAATGCTATTGATTTATAGTAGCAGATCTATTAGTGTGTTTCCTATCAATTTGGGTGTGTCTCCCCAGCAGATTATGAGTTTCTAGAGAGCATAAATCAAGAGCTTTTCTTCCTAGAATACTTACCTGCTAGCATATTGACTGACATAGACAGAGGAACCAAAAATCTTGGCAAGTTTCTATTAAATACTAAATGCTGAATGAAATACACCTTCATGATAGGCTTTAGAATATAATTTGATGAAACATTTCTTAGTAGCATTAAAACTAAAAGCAAGTAATACAAGCAAGCCAGTTGATGATGATGATTTTTTTCGTTTTCTGTTTCATGCCTTCTTTTTTGTTTAGTTTGTTTTATTTCTACTAGGTAGTCTAGTCCACTGCATTATTACTGAAATTAATAGAACTGAAACTAATTGAATATATTAAATTGCACCAAATGAATTGTTTTAGAAGGTAGCTTATAGATCCCTAATCTTTAATAGTCATAAATAGCCAGGACTTGATATAAATTCTTTATTTATTGATCCTTAATATGTAGTTGCTAACACTCAGTTAAAAATATGTTACTGCCTTTAAAATAGAGTTGTATTGCCATATAACTGGAGAGCCAGAATTGGAACAAAACAGTTCAGTTAATTCGACAATAGTTCAGGATGATTTGTTATAATACATCTGGCATAAAAAAGAGGATGAAAAGAAAACATTTGTGACAGACTTGAATAGAGGATAGGTTATGAATAACTGATGACTGCCTGTAGTTTTCTCAAAAGCAACTTAGCTGAAATTATGCATTTATATTTTCTTAACTTTATAGGCTAAATAGCATCATTTTCAGAGTATAGATGGAGAGATTCACCGTTTAAATACTACTGAATGCATAAAATTTTTAATTGTAATTTTATGCTCCAAAATAGAAAACTATCTTAATGCCAGTGTAAAAGGGAGTGTTTTCAAACTATCTTCCTTATACTCCTCTTTAATGATAGTTTATTTCTATGAGTTTAATTAAATTGACTATACAAAATTGCTATTTTGTAAGCAAAATAATCAAATATTGGCAATTCTATACCATTTAAACTAAATATATTTTATAGTCTAAACTTTTATAAAGTAGCTATATACAATTGCTCCCCATAAAAATTGAGAAGCAATCCTAAATTGTATTTTGTTCACGTTCAGGAATTCCCATTTAAAAAAAAGTTGAGAAACAATACTAAATTGTATTTTGTTCATGTCCTTTGGAGGTACAACCTGATGAACTAATATTTGAAGGATTAAAGATGACTTGGCCTTGACTTAGAAATTTAGATAACACTCTATACCACTTACAAACTACTTTCAAGAGTAAGTTACTAATGCTTCAGGGAATAATCTTGAATTTATCACTTTTTAAAAAAATGTTCTCAATGAAAGGTAATATTTGGGTTTTTTAATCTAAGATCTGGCTGCTGCTGCTGTTCACTTGCTAAGTTGTGTCTGACTCTTTGTGACCCCATGGAATGTAGTAGCCCACCAGGCTCCTCTGTCCATGGAATTCTCCAGGCAATAATATTGTAGTGGATTGCCATTTCCTTCTCTGGGGATCTTCCCAACCCAGGGACTGAACCCATGTCTCCTGCATTGCAGGCAGATTCTTTACCATTGAACCACCTGGGAAGTATCTAAGATCTGGAAATGCATTTGATTTTTGTCTTATTTTTCTTTATATGGCAACAAACCATCATGTCCTTTAAGTATACAATGATGTGAAATGAGGTTACAGCTCTAATCTGGGGCTGATTTTTTTCTTTTTAAATCTCTCACCATTACCACCACATATGCCCAAGTTGGGAGATGGTGGTGGTTTCCCTGGGGTGTGTTTTGAGCACTTAATATCTGGTAGAAGACAGAATTTAATTACATCTGAGTCATAGAAATAGTCACGGAAAATGTTAAGAACCTAGAAGTATAAGTCACCAAATAGGAGTTCATACTTGACATTAGACCGCTTGAATGAACTGTGAAGGTCTAGGGATATTTAATGAAAAGTATGATAAGAGAGAAATAGCAGAAAGAAGAGGCTTTCCCCAAAATTAATAATTTTTGTAACAAAGTTGAGCAAAGCAGCACATTAAAAACACATGTATTTTTGGAGGAGCAGAGAGCAACTCTATTAGTGGAAGGTCATGTATAATATATAATTGACGAATGCTAAATTTCCAACTGATACTCTGATGTGGGGGAAGAATTCAACACAGATGCTGATATTGTGAGATGTGCTAGAGAATTAGAGGCACAGATAACCTGAATGATTACCCAAATATCACACAGTCAACAAAATCTGTTAGATGGAAATATATCTCTGGAATATTCCAGTCTGGAGCATTTTCTAAAAAGAAAAAAATAACTTTTCCCCTAAAGCATTTTGTTAGAAGTTCAGATGTTGGTAGAGTTTAAAACTCCATACATGACTTATGACACCAGATTGCTGACCTCCTGGGATGAGGTTTTTGATTTTGATCAAAGCATACAGAAAGCTGAATTTCATGGCCTATTTGTAACATGCCTGGAAATACTTGGGAGTCACTACAGTTCACTGTACCTGTAGTTTTGAGACCCCATCTTTCATTGCCACAACTTCTATTCAAGTCTACTGTTCTCTGATCTTGTCTGTAGACAGTCAAGTCCTGGACTGGAGTCTGATCAAAGCAGTATTTGAAGAAAGAGCTGTTGACTTGAGTGACAATGACAGCCAGATGACAGACCATCTCAGGTATACTTTTCAGATTCACTAATCCTCAGTCATGTAGGTTCACATAAATTTTATGACAACTAGGGGAAACATAACTATGTTGTAAAAACCAGAATCTAAAAAAATCGCATACAGACAATTGAACTGGCACACAGTTGTCTAACTTCAATTAAGTGGCATGCCTTCAGAAGATTCTACTTGTCTCTAAAACTTTGGCTTCTCCTCTGAATGAAACCAGAATGTGTGGAGGTATGAATTGAGTGAATGTGTCATTCTTGATAAAGATGAAAACACTTAGACAAGGAGGGAGGAACCCCTGTTCCTGACTTAGTTTTATATGCAGAAACAAAGGTGAACCCCAAGATTTTTACCTGTGATGTTCACTCCTTGTATAATCTTCTCCCTTTGAGAAGGGTGGGCCTGGCCTAATCAGGCAAACCCTTTTAAAAGAGCATGTAGAGGTCAGAGGTGGCAAAAATCAACAAACCACCGTGTTATGGAGAGAGCCACATGTTCAAGAATGGCAGTTGATCTCTAGGAGAAAATAACGGCCCCTGGTTGACAATCAGCAAGAAAATACTGATCAAGTTCTATAGATAGAAGAGATTCAATTATACCAATAATCTGTAGGCTTAGAAGAAGCCCCAAGTCTCAGATGAGATTGTATTCTGTCCAACTTGATTTCAGCCTGAGAAGAAACTCAATCCTGTTGTGCCCAGGCTTCTGATCTATAGAATAAATGAAGAGTGTTATAAGCACCAAATATGTGATCATTTGTTACACAGCTACAGAGAACTAATAACCTAGTATCACTATTCATTGGTTGAGTGACCTTGAGCAAGATCTTTTCCTCTCTCTGTGTCTCAGTTTTCTCACTTATATCTTAAGGTTTAAGACTATATCTGCTCTATATTTTAAAAATTCTATGAAATGAAGCTACTTATTCACTCTAAGCCTGAAGCCCAGGGAGAGAAAAAAGAACTCTGGAATCTACCAGGAGTAAATTCACTACTCTGTTCTTATTGACATTTTATTATATCCAAATGAGCTACAAAGGGAGAAATAGACAGTGGCTCTGGTCCCTCATTTGAATAGTTAGTTGTATCATGAAATGCTAATAACAAGACAGGAATGAACACGTACTTCAGTATATTTGACTCCTGTGAGTAGCCTGTTTGCTTCATACTTACTGTTACTAAGAGAATTTTGCATTGAAATTCCAGGAGACCATTCCATCAAAAAGAGGCAAGGAAAGTGTTTACATTTTGATCCATTAAAATTTCATTTCACCATCAGGTGTGATTTTGCGGTGTATTTCTTTATTGGACACACATTCCATTTTTTAACATTGGGTTAATAGTTCTTTTAAAGAGCAGACATGTTCATTCAGTGTATTTTCAGTATAAAATATGAATATTAGGCAAAAATTAGGATTTTTAGTCACCTTTCAGATGTAAAAGCTTCACTAAATGTGTAAGTTGTGCTATTTCATATATGATAAAACATCAACTACAAAAGGAAAATTTGTATCCAAAAAAATTGTATTTTAAAAACTCATGAAAGGTCTAAATTCATTCCTGTGATAGCAGAGAACTGAATTGGCCCACTGACTTAGATCAGATGAAGTGGTTGAAGAGGTCTTTCTGGGATCAAGAAAGGCTAGCAATAGAGTAAATATGAAATTTGGTGATTACTGTTTTTCCCTGAAATATGTTGTGACCCAGACCTGTTGTGACACATCAAGAAAAAATGTTGTTTACTCTGCCAGTGTGAAATTAACTACATGTTACCCATAAGAACATACCACTGGGCTTATAGCAGTTACTTAATTTCATAAAATTTTCTCCAAGAAATGATAGACAAACTGGTATAATGAAAACAGCATGAAGGAGAGATAAGTGATTCATCACCCAAACCACTGTGAACAGTTATTTGACTTTGGATAAAGTAATACTTATTTTTGCCTTCATTCTGTAGAATATGGTCTGAATCCTAGCTGCATTAATGAGAAAATATCTTGATTGATACACAGAAAGCCTAAGTGATCATTGTTATTAATTAATAAGGGAATAATAGATAACAAATGGCAATTGACTTTCTTGTTCCTATGTCCATTCAATTAATGTCCATTTAATGAATCCATTTCATGGGATACATTCTTGGAGGGTACATAATTAAGATATATTTCATCCCATGTACATGCATATAGTATAAGTAGGGACAGGGTTGTTGGGATGACCTATGTAGCTTTATGCATTAAGCAAATTTATCTTGAAAAAAACAATAGCAATCCCCTCTGGCTAGTTTTTATGCATTAAATTGAGGAAAATGAAAGAAAATCATGTACAAAACAGCATAAGAACCAGAAGGAAGAGAGATTGAATAACTTGGAATAACTTGGAATTCAAGGAAATTGTTCCAAGGTCAAAATAACCAACTTGTTTAAAGATAAACAGGAGACTGGGAAAGGTCAATAGTTTGGAAGAAAGAAAGAAAAAAAAAACTCTAAAAGCTGAGGCCATACTGTTCTCCTGCATCAGATACAGTCAACTGAAAACTGAGTCCAGAGTAGAAATTCAACCTGGAAATGGATGGTTAAAAATGGCACGTGAGACGAACAAGTTGTTATACCTTCCCCTGCCAGATGTGGAAACCATGAAAATGTTTGACATCAGAGACACCAGAAAGTAAGAAATTATGTATAATAGAGAAAAGAAACAATTAAGAATCATGACATATTTTTGTGAATGGTATAAAAACAGGATTTCTGGATAACTTACATTGGCTGTTGGTAGAATGAAGTGAAATGAGGCAAAGCAAAGGCAACACAGCACCTAACACTGAGAACTCATTCAATAAAGGATAACTGAGGTGTTGGAGAAGGCTTTTAAGAGTCCCTTGGACTGCGAGGAGATCCAACCAGTCCATCCTAAAGGAGATCAGTCCTGGGTGTTCATGGGAAGGACTGATGTTGAAGCTGAAACTTCAATACTTTGGCCATCTGATGTGAAGAACTGACTCATTTGAAAAGACACTGATGCTGGGAAAGATCGAGGGCAGGAGGAGAAGGGGACGACAGAGGATAAGATGGTTGGATGGCATCACCGACTCAATGGACATGCGTTTGGGTAGACTCTGGGAATTGGTGATGGACAGGGAAGCCTGGCATGCTGCAGTCCATGGGGTCGCAGAGAGTCGGACACGACTGAGCGACTGAACTGAACTGAGGGTACGACTCTTAGTTTATGCTCTTCATCTGATCCTTTAGGACTTAAATCCTCATGTCTCACATAATTTTTTATCATGTTTTCTTCCTTCTGTGAGTGGTAACCAGAGTGAACCAAAAAAGTTTACTCACATACTTATACAAACATACAGTAATCCCTCATCATTAACATAAATTGACCCACAGATTTTCATTAAAACATTCTCAAGCCTGAAAAAAAAAAAAATTGAACTTTTAACCCACTGCAAGATAAGGGTGGGCTCAGCAAGTGAGATGGCAAGAGCAAAAACCTAATGTGGTGAGTCCATATGAATCTTTAACTGGATAATCCATTTCATACTCCACCCCCCAAATCAGTTCTCTTAATGTTTTCCAGAAATCCCAAGAATCCTGGCAAAAGATGCAAACATAAATAATCTGGCTTACTAAAGTCTAAGACTGGTAATAAAACAACAAAAAACTCTCAGTTTAAAGAATGTTTAAAATTGATAGAACTTTGATTTATTTTTTCAGTCTCCTGAAATCTGATGGCTCATCTGTGAGGATATTTTCCCCACACTGCACAGAATTCTGAAACTTATACTTTTATGTACATCATCTACAAGTTATAAAAAAAATCTATGATTAACATTGTGGGCAGAACTAACCTATAATCAAAATCAGAACTGGTAATCATTTCAACACTAATAGACATCCAGCTGATTATTTTGACATGGATTTCCTGAAGAATGACTACATGTCCAAAGCTGAATTCATCTCTTCTTTAAAAACACAAGCTTTTCTTATTTATTTATAATTCTTCTAGTCAGCCAGTTCTAAATTGGGATCATCTTCATTACTTCTTTTTTGCTCCTCACATCCAACCAGTTGCCAAACTGGATTATTCCACATTCAGAATTCTCCATTTATTCTACTTTTTCTCACTTCTACTGATACAGTCTCTGATGTCTTTTGCTAGCATTGTTTAGTGAATTATGTAACACTGTAATTACAGCTAAAAAAGTGAACTCTTCTTGAATGTAGACAGAAGGGTGGAAATGTTCCTTATTTACCCTTTTATGAGAATTATTATGTGAGTACTTATAACTATCAGATTTCATAGAACTAAACACTTAAGATAAATGCATTTATTATTTGTAAATTACACATAAATTATTTAAAATTTCTAACACATCTATCTGAATTTGGTTATCTTTAGATTGTACTTTCCTACATGGGAATGAATGCAAACCAGAATCTTCAAATAACAACGATAAAAATGTTGAAATTACTTTGAATGTTGAAATGGTGAATTACTTTGCTTTTGGATTGCTTCAACTGGGCTGTGAAATAGTGAAAAAAGATTTAAAACCTAATTTGTATTTGCAGACACAATTTCTTTAACATCTGAGATACTCATTTCATTTTAATCGTAAATAGATCATCAGATGCAAAGAGCTACAGTTTTTCGTTCCTCACTATCTTTTTTTTTTTTGGTCTTTTGGAGATAACAGATTCTGTTGACTGATAGTGTTACCTCATAGAGGATGCAATAAAGTTAAGTAAACATTTACAATTCTAAATTTTATCCTATCCAGGATTTACTATATTAAAAGCTACAAGTTCTGTAGCAAGCAGTTACTGATGGCTATAGATAACACATTACTTAGTTCACTACTGCAGTAAATCTGCTCCTAGTGAAACAGGGGTTTTCCTGGTCTATTATTTAGTTATCTTGTAAATATAATATACACAGAATTTGGTATTCAAATATGATTATTGTTTCCTGTACATGTACACTTATTGGGTCTCTCTAAGAATATTTTCTCTGTGTATTAAATATCAGAAGTATCACTCTGGAGTTGACATTGCTTTTGTATTTATGCTTTGTGACATAGTCATTTTTTTCTTCAAAGTATTTATATTTTCAAGTCAAGTGTGCTGTTCATTTCACTTGATACATGTTCTAAAGCTGGAACACGTTGACACAGGGACCTAAGATATGTGTTTGGTGTCAAGTAATCAGTTTTCAGTTATAAATTTAGGTATAGAAAATTTATATGCACTTTTTCTTGCAGTCTTTTTAAAACAGTGTCACTGTAGTTACAGGTTTACTCGAAAATCAACCTTATTCTCTTTCAAGCCAGATTTACTGGTAGTAAGCTAAAATAGATTAGAATAACTCCAATTTGTAAGGTATCTTTGAACCGATATGACTTCTATGGTTTCCCTAAAATGTAAACCGTTCAAACTCAGACCTCAAGTTTTTATCTAAAGCGGACACTCTAGTTTTTTGCACACAGAGGTTGAATTTCTATGGTCCAACTCTCACATCCATACATGACTACTGGAAAAACCATAGTTTTGACTAAACAGACCTTTGTCAGCAAAGTGATGTTTCTGCTTTTTAATATGCTGCCTAGTTATGCCATAGCTTTCTTTCCAAGAAGTGTACTGCGCTGTGCTAAGTCATTTCAGTTGTGTCCAGCTCTTTCAGACCCTGTGGCTCATAGCCTAACAGGTTCCTCTGTCCATGGGATTCTCCAAACAAGAATCCTGGAGTGGACAGCCATACCCTCTTCCAGGGTATCTTCCCAATGCAGGGATCAAACCCGTGTCTCTTTTGTCTCCTTCATTGGCAGGTGGGTTTGTTACCACTAGCACCACCTGGAAGCAAATGTCTTATAATTTCATGGCCACAGTCACCATCCTCAGTGATTTTGGAGCACAAGAAAAGAATATCTGTCACTGCTTCTACTTTTTCCCCTTCTATTTACCATGAAGTGGTAGAACCAGATGCCATGATCTTATTTTTTGTTTAATGTTGAGTTTTAAGCCAGCGTTGTCACTCTTCTCTACAATAGATTTATTATGAATTCACTTGATAGTTGCTCCAGGTTTTTTATATACAATATTACAAGTTGCTACAAATAGATTCTTTTATTCTAATGATAACTTTCTTTAAGAATAAAATGTTATTGTGTTTTTGTGAGAAATTGGGTTGCCTATTAGTATCAAAAACTGATTTTATTTACAGTTTGAAAATAGATTCGGATGGGTAATTTAATTTTTTGAGCATTAATCCAGAAACTAATTAGAGCATTGTTCAGAGAAATATTACTCTTACAAGAAAAATTTTATTTTTGGAAACACATTTTGGGAAAATCATTTAAACTATAATTATCAATATATTATCCAATGCTTTATGTTGTTATTTGCAAAATAGCCTAAATCATGCCTGAAACCTTAGAGAAAATTCAGATTCACAGGAATAGAGAAAGTGTCTCTGTAGGAAAATTCCCAAATAGTAGGTGAATTCAGAGAACCGACAAAGGGAGACCAGTAATATAAAATGTATAATTGGAAATACTGGATGGAAATTCACATTAATTTAGGTGGAAACAAAACAGCCTCATGCTATAAAAAATAATCAATATGCAGAGTGTTAAATTGGAGAAGGAAATGGCAACCTACTCCAGTATTTTTCCCTAGAGAATCCTGTGGACAGAGGAACCTGGTGGGCTGCTGTCCACGGGGTCGTAGAGAGTCAGACACGACTGAAGTGACTTAGCACTCCAGTGTTCTTGCCTGGAGAATCCCAGGGACAGAGGAGTATGGTGGGCTGCCGTCTATGGGGTCGCACAGAGTCGGACACGACTGAAGTGACTTAGCAGCAGCAGCAGCAATGTTAAATGCCTATGAAACAAAAATAAGTCATTTAACTTTTGGGTGCTGTCCAACCAAAGGTCAGTGATACTAGTAACAATATTCTCCAATAAAAATAGCTTTCAAAGAAAAGCTAAACCACTTTTTCCTTATAACACTATGATAAGATAAGTAGGGTACTAGAGTTATTCTCACAGAGCAAATTTTAAAGAAGATTCTGATGCTTTACTATCCAACGCTGGTAGAAACAGTGAGGTTTAGAACCTGGATTTCATATTTTCTTGTTTAGAAATGATTGGGCCTTGCATTGGTGGTTCTGTAAAGACAAAATCAGTAATCACCGAATTTAAAATCTCTAAGCAGGAGCATGGACTGCTGGCCGGGCTGCGCTCAGTCTGGGCCAGGCTGGCCTGGATCGCCCTCGGGCTGGAAGCGGTTGAGCGCGCAGAGGCCCAAGGCGATGGCCAGGACCGCGGGCACGGTGAGGGAAAAGACTGGTTGGTGCCCACGCACTCACAAGGCAAGCACCTGCCGCAGCATCCTCCACCAGGTCCAGCGACAAAGGAAACATCCACCCCCTCCTCTCGTCACAACAGCCTCAGGATCGCCCACCTCGGGGTCCCAGCGCTGCCCACCCCGGTGGTCCCCATCATCCCTCCCGCTTTCGCCGACCCTTCTTCTGGAGCAATCGCTTTGCGGGTGCTTCCCAGGCTCATCTCTTTCCACTTTCTCACACACAGCAGCAAGTGCTACAAGACAGAGACTTCTTGAGCCGCCGGCTGCCTGCCACTCCACAAGCCTGCTCGCGCCCACTCTTCTTTGCCAAGTCTCCATATCCATGTGACTCATCGGCCACCCACCCATTCTGCCGCGTCCCCCAGCCTCCTCGATGGCCGGTGCGGAGCCAGTCCGCCTGTGTGGATTCCTCTTTGCCCTGATCAACTGCGGTTCCTAACTGTTGCTTTAGTCTCTTAAGTCCTGTCCGAGTGACTCTTTTGCAACCCCATGGCCTGTAGCCTGCCAGGCTCCTCCGTCCATGGGATTTCCCAGGCAAGAATACTGGAGTGGGTTGCCATTCCCTTCTCCAGGAGATCTTCCCCACCAGGGATCCAACCCGTCTCCTCATTAGCAGGCGGATTCTTTACCATTGAGCCACCTGGGAAATTCCGCAGTTCCTAGCTAGAGCTCAGTAAAAATGGAACTCCATAAAAATGTTAATAAGTATTGGATTAGAGGAGGTCAGTATGTAGTGGGGGAAAAAAAAGAAAGAAGCTCTTTAAAGAGGAGTCATTCTTTGGTAAGAATTTTTTCCCCATCTCCTCCCTTGGCAAGGAAATGGAGGAATAAGTAAGATGAAGATGAAGGCCAAATAAATAAGGGACATTTTAGAGCGGAAGAGACTGGTGGAAGGTGGACTTGGCAAGGTAACTTTGAACTTGTTACAGTATCTTCCACTTACGGCTTTTGTTTTGATGACCTGAAGCAGAGAGGGCTATGCCGCATTTCTGAGCGTTCAAATGCACTCGCTGCTGCTGCTAAGTCACTTCAGTCGTATCCGACTCTGTGCGACCCCATAGACGGCAGCCCACCAGGCTCCCCCATCCCTGGGGTTCTCCAGGCAAGAACACTGGAGTAGGTTGCCGTGTCCTTCTCCAATGCATGAAAGTGAAAAGTGAAAGTGAATTTGCTCAGTCGTGTCAAACTCCTAGCGACCCCATGGACTGCAGCCCACCAGGCTCCTCCGTCCGTGGGATTTTCCAGGCGAGAGTACTGGAGTGGGGTGCTATTGCCTTCTCCTATAGGCACTCAATCCTTTGTGCTCTTCAGAACTATAAAAACAGAAACAATGCTTATAATTTTTTTCTATATGTGCTGCATATAAATATAGTACTATAGCATTTATTATCTTCGAAAATTTCTCTGTTCATAAAATCTAAATTTTCAAAGATTAAATGTAACTTTTGAATACTTTATGGTTCTCATTAGTTCTTCCCATCAATATCTATTAGTTCATCTACCCTGATCCCCTCAAGTTCAACAATATGCCCCTTCTCTACTCACTTCCTCACCACACCTTCTGATACTGATAACTGTTTCTGTCTGCCTCCTGAACTGGATAGAATGAAGGATTCCTGGGCAGAGTCCATATTGTCTAAATTTGTGTTATTGGCTCTTAGTACAGTACCTAGCAATATATCTGTGAAGCAAAATAAACTAAATTCTAGGCCAGATTTTCTTTTGGAACAGGAGAATGTATCTAGTACAAGCACCTCAGTCATTGGCTTAGATACTGAAATTGTTCTTTGTGGCTGATGCAATATGTCTCTCTTTCTGTTTGTCCTGTGTCCATTCTTACTGTTTTCCAAATATCTCTGGAAATCTGACCCTTGCCTGGACCTCTTCGCCTCACTCTCCTTACCTTTTCTGCCATTTGCAGGCAGTCTGACACTTCTCATTCTGTCCTGCACTTCTGTAACAGGTACTATGAATGGGTTTTAAATTTTGTTTCTCTTCTTAGTTCTTTTTAGGAATCTAGGTCCATAGATTGCATGGGCATGTGTGAAAATTTAAAGAGATGGTTGTAAAAATGAAGGGCCTTGTAAAAACATGCTTCTCCAAAATAGTTAACAGACACTATTTATTGTCCACATATTGTGTGGCAGGCTTTGGAATGGGCAGAAGTAGTCCATATTCTCAGACAGTTTACAACAATGTTAAAATGTTGGGTTTCAGCTAATGGCCCATAGGGACAAACTGAAGGAATCTCAGTCTATAAGTGACACAACAAGATTTATATTCTAGGAAGAAAGGGTTTGCTTCAATTAAAGAATTATCTGGGAGATACAAAACAGAAGATGGGACTGCCAGTGTAGAGGCTTACTGAATTAGTTTCAGGAAAAGATTATGGCTCAGGGAATAATAAAGGAGAAATAGAGAAGATTGAGAGGGTGTGAGAGTTACACAATTGGCCCTCTGTATCCGTAGCCATGGATTCAATCAACTGCAGGTTGAAAATATTCAAAAAAATTTTTTTCAGAACATTCCAAATAGCAAAACTTGAATTTGCTGCATACAGGCAACTATTTACAGAGCATTAATATTGTATTTGGGCATCCCTGGTGGCTCAGATGGTAAAAAATCCACCTGCAAGGCTGGAAACCTGGGTTCTCCCTGGTTGGGAAGATCCCTTGGAGAAGGGCACAGCTATCCACTCCAGTATTATTTGTGTAGTATTTACATTGTATTAGGTATTATAAGTATCTAGAGATGATTTAAAGTATGCATGAGGACTGCGTAGTTTACATGTAAATACCACGCCTTTTATATAAAGGCCTTGAGCATCCACAAATTTCGGTATCTGTGGGGGTCCTCAACCAATCCCCTGCAGATACAAGGGATAACTGTACAAGAAAAAAGAGATAGGACTTGGTGATTATCAAATGTGAGTGTGTGCACTGAAAGCAAAGCATGGTAATTCTTGAATGGATGAAGAAAATCTGTTTTATATATATATATATATACATACGGAAATTACTTAACCATAAAAAAGAAAGAAATAATGCCGTTTGCAGCTACATGGATGGACCTAGAGATTATGATACTAAGTGAAGTAAGTCAAAGAGAAAAACCATATAACTTATATGTGAAATATAAAATATGACACAGATGAACTTATCCAAGAAACAGAAATAGACTCACAGCCACAGAGAGCAGACTTGTGGCTGCCAAGGGAGAGGGGAGTGGGTGGGGACTGGATTGGGAGTTTGGGATTAACAGATGCAAACTGTTGTATATAAAAGGGGTAAACCACAAGATTTATAATGTATAGCATAGGGAACTATATTCAATATCCTGTAATAAACCATAACATAAAAGAATATGAAAAACTGTATATGTATACCTATATGTCAAATCACTTTGACCTACACCTGAAACTAACACATTTGTAAATCAACTATACTTCAATAAAAATAGAGTGAACAGAGATCGAAAGTGTACTGTAAGTTAGAGGAAGAAAAACATGATTGAAAATTGAGAATTAATTAATTGTTAAAACTTAGTTGACTAGAAATTTAATAGCACAAAGTTTGTTAAGTCCTTAAACAGGACCAGTCATTATGAACAAACTGTGAGGCAGGAAAGAAAAGGTGTCTCTTAGTGCCTATTTCTGAGCACAGAGAAATGGAGAATAGATATCAGATGATATTAAGTGCCAGGCTAGGAGCTGAGGTCTTGAACAGCATCCATCACAAGACAGCTGCCAAGTACACTGGACTTCCCTGATTGGGAGGGTCTAAGTCCACTCAGTGAGGTCAACAGTGCATCATTTTGCTCCAGTCACTATTCCACAAAATTATTAACAAACTGAAGGAAGAAAATACAAAATTTCAGAAATTAAAAAAGTGACATTTTAGCTCAAAGAAAGCCCTAAAATAGGTACAAGCTAAGTTTATAGAGAGAGGTAAATGGAAAGCTCTCAACTGTGAAATTGCCATCCTTTTTCCAAAACATGGTAGCCTTTAGCACTGTAAATTGCCACCTAGTACTGCATGAAAGGTTAATTGTTTTAACAAAAGCCAGTCAGTCTGTTCTTCAGGAACCTTGCTTTTACCCAAATAATGCCTGAAGATCTGAAAGGCCAGAGGAGATATTTTAAATAGTAGAAACAGAACATACCATCCATATAAAGTATGCCTGAATATTGGAAGTTAAACTAGAGATTATGCAACAAAATTAGGCCAGTAAGGTTGTTTTGGGCTTCCCCAGTAGCTCAGTGGTAAAGAATCCACCTGCAATCCAAGAGATACAGGAATTGCAGGTTGGATCCCTCGGTCAGGAAGATCCCCTGGAAGAGGGCATGGCAACCCACTCCAGTATTCTTACCTGGAGAATCCCAGGGACAGAGGAGCCTGGTGGGCTACAGTCCGTAAGGTCACAAAGAGTCGGACAGAATGGAAGCGACTGAGCATGCACGCACACAAGGTTGTTTTAAAATAGTAGAGTATATCTTGTAGGCTCATAATAGTTGGTAGAAACAGATTTTTTCATAAAAAGATTACTGAATCTAATTTTCTCCCCCATTAGAGTATATTTGCAGCTATTTTTAGTCATCAATTAATATGGGGATGTAAAAATCCCTCTCTTTCATTTAAGAGGATGTTTCCTTGCTGGTAATAATGAGATAAACATAGCTAACATAAACAGAATTCTGATTTATGATACTCACCTGAGGAGGCTCTCTGAACCTTAGACTCTCAGGAGAGTTCTATCAATTGGTACAACTCTAGTCCTCAACAGAGCAAGGGATTTCAGATCAGAAGATAGGAGTTTGATGGACATCTGGTCAAGGATCTCTCAACAGAGGTGTAAAAAAATATTACTGATGTGGCTGAAATTCCTCCAAACTTTGCTATTCAATCATAGCTTTTCCCAAAAGTGTCCCCAAACAGCCTCTTTTTTTCTTTCTTTCAAAGTTAGGAATGTAGGACACCAATTTCTGGTGCCTTTTACATGTGGCAACAGAAGTGTGCCATTTATATGTGAGACAAGTTGGAGTAGGAAGAAAATAGGACTGGAAACGTGGAAAATGAAAGCTGCCCCATTGCCACCATTTGCACAGAATCTTGGTGCAGAGACGTCTCCTTCATTGTAATGGGCAATTATGCCATTGGATAAGAGAGCTTACAGAACTAGGTGAAATAGAAGCAGCATCGATTTTGAGTCACCACTAAGGATGGGGAGTCAGGACTGATACAAGGTGTCATCATAAAAGAGATTTGTAACTGTGTGTAAATCCCTTTGCCTCTGTAGAATTCATCCTCCTTCATGTAAAATGAAAACAAAACGAATTTCAGGGTATTGTCCACTTAGGAAATGACAGCAATATATTCTTGAGGATATTTAAGGTGAGAATGCAAATTGGTGAAGTCACTATGGACGACAATATGGAAGTCTCTCAAAAAACTAAAAGTAAAATAACCGTGTGATCCAGTAATTCCATTCTTTCCGCCATATGAGGATACAAGAAGTCAGCCACTGCAACCCCCAAGAGGATATTCACCAGAATCCAACCATGCTGCCATACGGATCCTGAACTTCCAAGCTTCCAGAACTATGAAAAACAAATTTCTGTTGTTCATAAAACTCTTAGTTTATGGTCGTTTGTTATGACAGTTCAAGCTGACCAAGGCAGTTGGGATCAGCTTCCAATATTTTATCCTTTGCACTTTTAATGTTGTGAAATCTCTCTCAGGCTTCCTTTAGTTATAAGGTTTTTTGACACATTTCCTATAGGAAATCTTCAGCCTTTCATCACAGCTACTTTCCTCATTTGTCTCCCTAAGTTCATCTTTACTAAATTCCTCTGTCTATATACCTCATGTCTATAGAAGGCAAACATCATCAACACTCCCACGTAAGTTATATCTTCTATAATTCCATTAAAGTGTGATCTGAGTTTCACTTCTAGCATCATCACTTTTTATTTCTTAGTGGCACTTTTTCTTTGCCGGTCAGCTTTCTTTTTCAATTATGCATTTTTTTGTATTTAAAATGTCATGTGGGTTTATCACTGGGAGGCAAGGAGACAACGTAATTACATGCTTTGCTATCAGTCCATGAACAGAATAAGAGATATGCAGTCAATGACAGATATTGGGAAAAACAGGCACATCCGTTATTCACATAACGGTTTGAGGATTAAAGAGTTAACAGTCATGTTTGTACTTCTGTAATTTTTTCCAGTTAATCCATGCTAGTAACTGAAATCGAAATTGTGTTGTTTGGGGACTAGTGTTATCTAACTAATTTCAGTGATAACTAAAATTTTTACATGTCAGAGCTATGAGAAGTGAGGACTGTCTGTACTAGATTCTGTGTGTGGGAAACACAGAGTCCCTGCCTTCAGGAAGGAAAATGCAGATGTGAAGTAAAACCAAAGCAAAAACAATGAACTACAAAGTGTAGTAAGTCCTCTGAAGAGAAAAGAAAAAAATTAAGGGAGTGTAAAAGAGCCTATTAACAGTGGGAAATGATGTATTTAAAGAAAGGGTCATGAAGGCGCATTTGATAATTTCTTGGAAAGACAAATTTTAACTAATATGTCGAAGAGGGTATGAGACGGACTTCCCTGGTGGTTCAGTGGTTGAGACTCTGAGCTGCCAATGCAAAGGGCATGGGTTCAATCCCTGACTGAGGAACTAAGATCCTACATGGCATGCAGGGCAGCCAAAATATTTTTTTAATTAAATCAACTATACTTCAATAAAAATAATTATTTTAAAAAAGAGGGTGTAGGGAAAGCATTTCAAGAAAATGGAACCCAAGACATACACAAACGTTATCATGGGTAAGGGATCAACGCATTCCAGTAAGTGAAGGAAGCCCTTCTGATTGAGCACAGTGTGTATATATGAGTGTGTGTTGGGAAGAAGTAAAATACAAGAAGTAAAGGAAGCAGGCAGCGGTCAGAGAATACTGGATATATGAGGTGTGCTATGGGAGACGGCAATGGCAGCCCACTCCAGTACTCTTGCCTAGAAAATCCCATGGACGGAGGAGCCTGGTAGGCTGCAGCCCATGGGGTCGCTAGGAATCAGACACGACTGAGCGACTTCACTTTCACTTTTCACTTTCATGCATTGGAGAAGGACATGGCAACCCACTTCAGTGTTCTTGCCTGGAGAATGCCAGGGACGGGGGAGCCTGGTGGGCTGCCATCTATGGGGTCACACAGAGTTGGACACGACATAAATACCTGGTAGTGAATGACTCACGATTAACAGGGAGTTTAAGTGTCGCCAACACCAGTGAAGAACCGGGACAAAGACTCAAGAATATGTTTACAGGAAGCAAAAGCTCACATAATTGAATTTTCAGGGTGAGGATTTCTCACACTCACTTTTATTATTGGGAGATCTGAAATCTAGAGTAGAAGTTAATATTTATTGAGCCTTCTCGGACATTCCGCATGCTCAGACAATGTTCCAATGCTTTACTTGTGTTGATTTATTGAGTATTCACAAGAGCTCTTTACACTTTTTTTTTCTTTTTAAGGAGAATGGGATATACAGAAAAGCTGAAAAAACAAGCCAAATATTGCACATCGAGGTAGTGAAGGAGATCGGATTTAAATGCAAAGAGTCTGGCATCAGCATTCAGCTGCTCTCCCGTGCAATTCCTTATTACACAAAACCCTCTCATGACCACCAGAGCAGCCCTCTGGAGCAGAATAACACACACATGCTCTCCCTTACGGCTCTGCAGATATCTGAATTTGGCTCTCAGTTATCCTCTCGATTTTCTCTTGTCCAGATTGGATAGCACTGGTTCAATCAATGCCTATTCATACATCCTGGATTCCCAATCATCATTCTGATTACACATTTGAGATGTTAATTGTTCTATTAAGACAATGTGCCTTGAATTTAAATCATTACTCTGTATTTGGCTACCCTCTGCAGAATAGTTAAGAGCAATTAGCTTTACTGATCTAGTGATTGCACTTTTTTTAAAGAGGTCTGGAAGTCATACATGGGTTTTGATAAATTTGGTTTCAATGTTCGCTCCAATAGAATCTGAGATTGGTCAGTGAAATCTCCTGGCTACATTAATGTGGAAACGGAAAGCAGACTACCTCTGTTATCTGGGCAACTGCTTTTATTTTTGTCTAAATGCATGGCATAATTTTTAATACCTGTGAAATTCCATCATGTTAGCATTCATGCGGTATTTAAAACACTATTTCTTAAAAGGATACTAGCCTTCCTTCCCAGTTTATACCAATGATATATTTGAATGCTATCCCTTCTACATCTCCATTCATGTAACTGGTAATATTGTTAAAGACAGGCAAAATCAAACAAATGGCATTTTAGTAGACCTATAGCAATAGTCAGTATTCTTTTCTTCATATTTTCGGTGTAGTGTGCATTTAAATATGAAGACTCTTCAATTTTACATCAATAAATAAAGATTTAATGTAAACTTCTGTGGAAAAAGGATCTCTGTGGCTTCAGTTTGTAAAGAAAGCAGAATCTACATAAAACATCTGAAATCTCATAGTAATTATATGGCTATGCTATTAACAAAACACTATCTCTTATGGAAATTTTCTTTGTAGAATTTTGAAATACATTAGTCTGTATTATTGCCTAACAACTCTGAGTATATTGATGTTTCAGTTTTCTGTTTTATAAAGTGAAACTCTGTAATATTGCAATAAACAAGCTCCTTGGCTCCAGGGCATTTTCTTGCAATTGCATTAAAGCTTTTCTTATAAAGATTACAGATATGGTTTCAAATCAATCGAGAGAGTTGAAAGAGTGCATGCTTCTAGGTTTCTCTTGGATTCCAGTTTCCATCACAAAGCTTCACCTTGTTCCTTCTCTCTCCTCTTAAACTCCCTTATTTATAACCAGCTAATTGGTTATATAAGTCTTCCCTAAGCCCTTTTAGTTAATACATTGTCTCAATGTCTTCTTCACTTTGAATAAATGTTCTTTCTTCTGTACAGCATTTTCACATCAGTATGCAACCTCACATCAGTAACCAACCATGACAGACGAAAAATGAAAATACATAAAGGTGGGAAGAATTAGAGAGGTGGATTTTCCTGCACTGGCAGGATTGAGTGACTGACTAGGTATCAAAAATTTTGCTTTTTTTTAAACTTTTCTTCCATGAAATTATCTAACAGTTATGACAAACAGCTGATTTTACCCAGAGACGCATCTAGAAGACACGCACACTGAGATCAGCTGACTATCTTTCACACAGTATGCATTGACTTTTTCCCTAGCATATGAAATTAAGATTTTGGGGAAATGTTAAGTGCCACACTTAGTATCCCCATAATTAATCCATGATTAGTCTTGAGTTTTGGATATCAATAGATACACAAGGGGACCCAAAATGAGAAATGAAATGTTGGTAACTTAGAAATTTGAAATTACTTTTTCTTTTGTATTTTATTGGGTGTGTAATTTTCTGGTATGTAGCTAACTTACAGCTATGATTTTTATTGTAAAAGAAACATTCATTTCTTTTTTGTTTGTCTTTTTGTTTGAGGTTATTATCGATAAGGGTATTAAGTTTGATGGGGAGATAAAACTAGCAGATTTTGACAGTATCAGTCTTATAAAGAATAGTAGAAAGTAAGACCAAAAATAAGCTTGTAAAGCTTAGAAAAAGTCTATACAAGATGTGCATATTTCTCTTAAAGAATACTCAGATGTCTAGAACACAAAATGCAGATTATCCCCTAAAGTAATTAAATATATATATGTATGTATTGTATATTAAAGGAAGTAAATAAGATATATAATATATATACATATATGTGTATATGTACATATACATACATATACATACATGTATATATACACATATATAATATATATGATTGGTGCACAACACAGGATTATATAAAGTGTTTTCAATCCCATCTATCCAATAGACCATTTAAAAATTAATTGAAATTGTCCCCTTTAATATCTTGAAAAAAATTCATTGAAAATATAACCTTAAGTACACACATATAGTTTTAAAATCAATAAAGGCCTATCTGTTGTACAAAAGAGAAATAAAAGCCATCATTAAATGAAATAAGCAGAGGAAGACAATTCTACAAGCAGAAAGAGTCCAGAAAATTAGCAGAATATTTTTAAGTCTGAGACTTCTTTGAGAACCACAGGATTAAAGTTTCTAGCAGTATGTGAACTGGCTTTGATTTTGTTTGTAAGCAGGTGAAGCATACTTCCAACCCATCTTAAGCAGAATTCTTACAGGAGAAAGAGTTACAGGGCAGAGTCCCTCTATAGGTTATAAAGGTCCAGAAGTCCACCTTTTTGCTTTATCTCTGTACACTGCTCTATCTACCTACACTTTAAAGCAATACCACTTAAGAGAACTACCCCAACTGGTGATGGTCTGCAAAATGTTTGTCACCAGTTTGCAGTGATGTGCAAGATTTGAGTGTAATCATTTGGAAATTGCATAGCAATTGAACAGAGTCATTTTATGCCTGTTGAATCTATTGATAACAAAGTGGAAATTGAATTTTGTGTCTCTTTATTTCATTTTTTCTCCTAATTCATTTTTATTGTGTTTTACAAAAGTATTCATCCATGAAAGATTGAAAAAAAAAGTTCATCCTTCAACTCAGATAATTCAGAAGCATTTCCCTGGGCAGAACATGTGGCTGTGTTTCAGAAAGAATTCCTGGATAACCAAGGAAGATACAAAATGACTGCCTTAGTGATTCATGTAACTTAAATTCTTCTTCTGTTGATGGGGAAATGGTACAGTGCAATATGTCTCTATGGTTGTAGCCTCATTATGGTTAAATAAGTCTTGGAAAAATGGTGGAGGAAAACCACACCCATCTCTCTCCTCTTCTTTGATTTTTCTCGAGGACTGAGACTTCTATTTCTTACCATTTGTCTACAACTGTCCCTCTCCCATCCTCACTTTATGTCTTACTCATATCAATACAAGACTGCCATATTCAACAATCAGTCTTCAATATTCACTGTTTATTTAATTGCCCATTCAGGGCTGGTATCTCATTGTAAATAGGTGATCAAGGGAAATCAGTAGATGTAAAGTTACAAACGACAATGTGTTTACAATCCTATAGGTATTTTCCTTTATAAAAAGAGCAATATTGCATTCTACAGTATTGTATCTTCACTGGGGCAACTTAGTGGGAGCTAGGGGTTTCCCAGGTGACTCGGTGGTAAAGAATCTGCCTGCCAAGGCAGGAGATGCAGATTCCATCCCTGGGTTGGGAAGATCCCCTGAAGGAGGAGATGGCAACCCACTCCAGTATTCTTGCCTGGAGAATCCATAGACAGAGGAGCCTGGCATGCTACGGTTCACGGGGTTGCAAAAGAGTCAGATACAACTTAGCGACTCAACAACAACAACAGCAAAGACAGGACTAGAGGCTACTAGGGACACTACATTGTGAAAACACCCCTAAATGCCCACATGGACCTTTGTCTTCTTTCCTAGACTTACGTCTTCTGCACATAAAAAACTTGCCTCTGCTTCTCTTTCTGCAAGAAGCATAGCACTAAAAGTATTAGGAGATGTATTCCAAGAGATATTCTCATTTGCTATTCAAAGGTGAGTGAAAGCAATAAGAAAGATGTACTAGGGTACCTTACAAAGGGAAACTTAAAGATGGTGCTTACAGATGCATTGTTATTTGTAATCTGTGACACCAGTTCCTACATTATACTGGAATTTCCCTGGGATGCCAGTATCCTTTTAGAATCTATGGACTATGAAGAAACCTGTGAAAGAAAAAAAGAGAGAAGAGAAAATCAAATGTCAATTCCCAACATTTCGCAGTTTCAGGGGATTTTTGAAACTTTGAGACTCATGCACTCTACTCATTAAATCCAGGCTAAGAATTCATTTTCTACTATAACAGGAAAGGCGAAGTTGTCCTTGAGGAGAGAGTGCAATGGAAAAATAAATTGTCATCCATTCAGTATAGTTTTAAAATCAATGAAATGTAGATGTGTTATCACTAATAGCATACACAAAACCCCACAGCCCTCCACAGGTTCTGCTAATGAAGAAATTGGCTATGATAAAAACAATTTTATAAATTGGTGCCATTCAATAGTAGTGAGGCTGAGATGAATATTTTAATCAGTCAATCTGCACAGGAAAAGATGACTTAGGAGCATAGATTTTATGCTTTTCAATTATCTTGATTTTTTTTAAAATAAAAGAGGAACACTATGAAAAAAATCTTGTGCACTGGTTAGCATAACAATGAATCCAGATATAGCATTCCGCTTTGATAATCTTTATTGAGAATGACACTAAAAGAGCTCTGGGGAAAATGACAAAATGCATCATGAAAGCTAAAGATTGAAAAGGAAGAACAAAGGATAGTATAACACAATCCCCACATCCTTATCTTTTTTTTCCCTCTGTTTAAAAGGTGTATTGCGTTACAGCTCCAGTAAGTCCAGTAACACCACAATGACCCATTTTTATTCTATAAAATGGCCCCATCTCTTCTGTCAGATCCAGTAAATGATGGCAGAATTAAATCACTGAAAGTGCCATAGTCCTAGGAGTCTTACACTGAAAAAGTTGCAAATAGCTGCTGAAAGATTACGTCCCACCTAAAGAGTTACCTGTGTAGTCAGGTATTTCAGAAATAGATATAATTTCTGTAACACCAATTATAGTGTATGTATATGTGTGTGTGTATGTGTAATATTGGATATTGATATACCAAACTGTAACAGGCTTAGCAGTGGCCAAAGATGATTCTTTAAATGAAGTGAACTTATTGAAGCAGTGTCTAGGTCACATGTATCTCTCTATACTCATTTCTGCAGGAAATACTAATATATTATTTCCTGGTATACACTAGCTTGATCAGGCACTTTCCTACCATACAGTCTTGTCCTAGCTAGTGAACCTGTCTGGGAAATTCTTCCCTCGAATTTCACACAGCTAACTCTTTTACCTCCTGCCTGTCTTAGTTTTGGTATCAAGCTTTTGTTAATACCTAACCTGACTACCCGGTTGTAAAACTTCAGCTTGCACCTCTGGATACTCACCACGTGTATCCAATCACCTTTACTCTGTTCTCTTTCATTATTCTTTAGTACTTTCCAATTTACTATAACATACACTTACTACTGCATGTATTACTTGTCTCTCGACATACACAAGCTGATATGGAATCTGTTCAAAGATTGAGATCTTCTGCTGTCTGTATCATAAATATTTAAAATAGTTTCTGCACATAAGAAACATTAAAGTGTTTTTTACTATAACTTCTGTGTATAGTTAACCACATTTTAAAGAAGAAATTACTTTTTCCCTTTAATATATTAGGAAGAAAATCATGAGTCCTGGGAAGGGTAGCAGCAATCGTGTTTATGAGACCATACATATTTAATACAGATAATGAGAGGGAAAAATGATGTCATACTTTTTTAATAGGTCAGGTAAGTGGTTCCATATTTGCCTTAGTCATTTTAATGATACTTCATGAAACATTTAAGAACAAACACTTCAATTCCATGTTCTGGAACTACGGTATCTGGAATCACCAACGACTATGCCACATTTGGAAAAGATAATAAGGCTACAAAATAAAGCTAGCTCATCTCCTGAACCAAATTCATGTGAAAATTTGTATAAAATACAAATTAATATAAAATACAAAAAATTACAAATACAATATTTTATACCAAAGCAAACATGAACTTAGTAAAAGTGGAATAGAAAAAAATTACTTTTCTGAAATAAATCTGAAAAATTCAAAAACAGACATTTTACTCTTCCATTTTCGTCTAAACAACCAGTACCTACTGATATGTCACTAAATCTTTTCTGCTATTAAAGCATTAGTGATGAGAATACCACCTCATGTAAGAAAATTCCTTAACTTTGATATTTTGCACTTATTAAAGCGTATGCACCTGACTATTGGTATTTTTTATTGTAACCTAAGTGCCTGACATTAAGCTTTTGATTCTGAGGCATCCTCTTCAAAGACATCCATCTGGAAGGAACACTTTGCCAGCTATGCAACCAGATAAAGAGCCAGGCCACCTCATTACTGAAGGTCCCTTTTGTTTAGAAAGTTCTGACTGACCTAGATAATTTACCAGGTGACTGACTACTTTTTGTCCTCGCATACTTTAACTCCTGCTCTTATGTTTTAATTTCACCAATAAAGAGTGAATCCACAAAACCCTAGGTACTATACCCTGGACCCCAATAAAGGGAGAACCCCAGGTCTATCTGCTCTCTCTCTGTCTACATGGACCTTGCTCTGTGGCCCCAGATTTGGCATGAATTCTCTAGAACTTGTGAGTATTAAAACCTTTCTTTTCAAGGTTCCCTAATGGTTGTTGCTGAGTTGCATCTTGCAATCATAAGACCACAGAGGCCAGTTCAGTGACAACTTTGGCTCTGAAAGTGGAGATGTCTGTGGGGGTTCCTACAATTAGTACGGATGCAGGAGAGTGTCCTGCATCTTTAGCTGATAGCATGACTCTGTATGCTGGGATTGACCCAAAACACTTATCTTATTTTTCTTAAAGGTGAACTACATTTTGTACTCTATTTAACTATTGTTTTTTTCAATACAGATTTTTCTGGTATCTGTTAGCATTTAACAGATATGTTAAAGGAATGCTTGCCATTGTTAACCTACTCGTTTTTTGAGAACAATGAAGGCTGGACAAAATAAGTAAACCATGATATTTTGTACTTTATTAACCATAATGAATGGTTTAGTGTTGAGGTCAAATGCCTCATCTTTTCTTTAATTATAAAGAACAAATCAAGATATTTTATTATATGCACTATAATAATTGGGTATATCAAAATTAACATGAATGCAGGTCTTAAGAACCATCTTTTTCACTAAACAAGCATCAATATTTAACCTTATAAGAGTGAAACTAGCTCTCTGTTTATGAGTAGATTTAATTGCAAATGTAATACTCAAGTCATGAAACTACCAAAATCTAATTAGTGAATCACTAGTATTGGTCATCAAATCATTTTGCCTTTAATTCACCCTGACTATATTATATATATCCAGTTCAGAAAACTGCCCCTTTGCCTCCTAGAAACAGATCCTGTTTGAAGGATTCCTAAGGATCAAAGTTTATTTCTGTTGGTTTCACATGTGCTATGAGAGTGTCATAATATATTTGCACTTTATAGCTTGATGAACCAAACTGTTCTGACAATTCTTTGCATCTTTAGTCACAGAGGGATTAGACATAGGCTGTTATCCAAATCTCATTTAGAAAAAACATATCTCTTCTAAAATAACTCATCCAAACTGTTACACACCTTCTTGCATCCTGATAAGTAAGAAACAGAAGTATGTATGGTCTCTGTTTGCCAATAACTTACTTTCCAAAATAGGAAAACATAGACTGTTTAAGCAGTGGCATTTCAGGGGACTTGAAAAATAATTTTATATGGATCCCTTATTGGTATTTTGGATCTGCTTTATATTCTTTCAGGAAAAATAAGTTTTTATAAAGAGCAGGGAGAAGGAATATTCACTTCTTATTTATAAACAGCTTATACAACTTAACATCAAAAACCCAGTTTAAAAAATATGGAGAAGAACTGAATAGACAATTTTCCCCAAAAGGTTATGCAGATGGCCAGAAGGCACACGAAAAGATGCTCAGCATCACTAATCATCAGGGAAATGCAAATCAAAATGAGATACCACCTCATACCTGTTAGAATAGCTATCATCAAAAAGAACATAAATAACAAATGTTGGTGAGGACATGGAAAAAGGGCAATCCTCCTACAACTGTTGATGGGAATGTAAGTTGGTGAAGCCACTGTGGAAAACAGTACAAAGAATTCTCAGAAAAGTAAAAATAGAATTACCATATGACCCAGAAATTCCACTCCTAGGTATATATCAAAAAAACAAAATATATATATATATATATATATATACACACACATATATCCCTGATAATTCAAAAAGATGCAAGCATCCCAATGGATATAGAAGTTTTATTTACAACAGCCAAGATACAGAATCAAACTAAATGTCCATCAACAGTAGAGTGGATAAAGAAGATGTGTGTGTGTATATATATATACATCTATATATACAGGCTCCTCTGCCCATGGTATTCTCTAGGCAAGAGTGCTGGAGTGGGTTGCCATTTCCTTCTCCAGGGGATCTTCGTGATCCAGGAATCGAATCCGGGTCTCCTGCATTGCAGGCAGATTCTTCACTGACTGAGCTATGAGGGAATCCCATGTATATAATAGAATAACACCCAGCCATAAAAAAAAGAATGAAATTTTGCCATTTGCAGCAACATGGATGAACCTAGAGATTATCATACTAAGTGAAGTAATCCAGACAAAGACAAATTTCACGTAATATCTCTTATGTGTGGACTCTAAAAATAAATGATACAAATGAGCTTATATACAAAACATAAATAGACTCACAGACATAGAAAGCAAACTTACAGTTACCAAAGATTAAGGGGGGATGAGGGATAAATTAGGAGTTTGGGATTAACATACACACACTACTATATATGGCCTTCCCAGGTGACGCTAGTGGTAAAGAACCCACATGCCAATGCAGGAGACATAAGGGATGCAGATTTGATCTCTGAGTCAGGAAGATCCCCTGGAGAAGGAAATGGCAACCCACTCTAGTATTCTTGCCTGGGGAATCCTCATGGACAGAGGAGCCTGGCAGGCTACAGTCCATGGGGTTGCAAAGAGGAGTCAGAGACGATTGAAGCTAATTAGCATGCACGCACTACTATATATAAAACAGATAACCAACAAGGGCTTACTGTATAGCAAAGGGAACTATATTCAATATTTTGTAATAACCTATAAAGGAAAAGAATCTGAAGCAGAATATATATACATGTACATACATGTATAACTGAATTACTGTTGTATACCTGAAGCCAACAAAACATTGTAAATCAACTATACTTCAATTTTAAAAAATTAACACTTGGGAAAAAATGGTTTTTAGTAAAAAAAACAAAACAAAAAAGAACATACACAGTGTGAAACAAATTAGTGCACTGGCTCTGATGCTAAGGCACATAAAATTCCTTACTTTGTTCTCATTGATCAGGGAGTTTGTAGATTTCCAAATATCACTTCCTTTGAAAAACTTTCTATTATTTTCTAGTAAAAGATTTCCTCCTCAGTATACTGCATGCATTCATGCTTAGTCATGTCCAACTCTTTATGATCTCTTGGACTGTAGCCTGCCAGGCTCCTCTGTCCATGGAATTTTCGAGGCAAGAATACTGGAGTGTGTTGCCATTTCCTTCTCCATCAGTATACTGAGAGCATGATTTTTATTCTACAATTGCTACTTTTACCATGTTTTCTTTTTCTTATTGGTGTCTACCTCAAATCTATTTAATTCATAGTGAACAACTGTTGAGACCTTTCCACAGGCCAGAAATGACAAGCCTTCTAAGGATGAATTTTTGTTGTCATCTCAACATATCCATTACAAATGTTCAAAATTACTTGAAGGAATAGATAAAATAATAATGCAAACATACAATGATAAGACTTCCAAGTGCAAAAAGTTATTTAAGTCAATAGTGGGCCATGCAAAGTGGACTCATTGCATTAATTGCTCTGAATTACCACTCTCCTTTACTGATTTCTGGTTCAGAGTGTGTCTGATCATGGGGCAGAATCCTTGTGATACATACATACCTGAATGTGAATGAGATTGGGATGGGTCATTGAATTTGGAAAATTCCAAGCACATGATGACATCATTGTATTCGAAGAATTCTATGTGTAGGCTTCCCTTGTAGTTCAGAGTATAAAGAATCTTCCTCCAATGCAGGAGACCTGGGTTTGATCCCCAGGTCAGGAAGATTCCCTGAAGAAGGGAATGGCAACCCACTCCAGTATTCTTGGCTGGAGAATTCCATGGGCAGAAGAGCCTGGTGGGCTACAGTTCATGGGGTTTCGAAGAGTCAGACATGACTGAGTGACTAACACTTCTAACACTGTGTAAGCTTACAAAAGGTCTGAGTTTGAGGAGTTATTATCAAATATTATCTGCCAGTGAGTGCTGACAGGAAGTTTGATCTCATACATGAAGCTCAAATGATAGGGTCTCGAATCAGCTTATCTGTTTCTAGAGGTCACACACTCTGCCTTGATAGGAAATCTCTATATTTGAAAATACCATGTCGAGTGGCACCTGCTGCCACAGAGAGTGAAACTGTGTTTTTGCTACTAGAAGTAAGTACTGCTTTGGCTGTGCGCAAGTTACCAATATTAATTTTATTTTGTGGAATTTGATGGTTTTCCAACTGGGTAAACCTGTTTAGTTATTCTTGCTTGGAGCTATTGGCTTGGAATGTGGCAAAGTAGGGAGAAATATAGCAGATGCTTTATATTTTGCCCACAATGAGAAGCTGGCAATAATATAGGCAAAAAGAAACATGTGTTCTAGTCAATTTTAGAAGCATAGTTTGGACTAGTTATCTACCTAACTGCAATTCTGACTGATTATCATCAAGATAAAAGTTGGTCTAAACATTATTTCCTTGAATTTCAAAAATGTTGTTTTTATGTAAAGAAATAGCAGTCTTTGCCTGAACTCCCCTGAACTCTAGTAAACAGTGTTTCTACCATCTAAGGAAAAGCAAAACACAGAATACATGTTGAAGAGGCCAATTCATATAAATAATATCTATTCTCTCATGCAAAACAGAAGATTCCAGTTTGTTTGGAAGTAACTAGAGGCACAACAAACTATGTTGATTAGGAAGTTATCTCTACTAAAATGTGTCCCTTTTGAAATAATCCTCTTCTTTATCTGCATCTTATTCATCCAGATTTTCTGTAGCTGCTAACAAGTGTAGCCCACAGCTGGCCATGGCTCTTTTTTCCCTTATCAGTGCTATAGATTGAAGAAAAAAAAAAAAATAGGAACAATGGAGAGACCAGAGTCCAGATTCTTCTAACCTCACTACATGGGCTTTAAGCACACATTCAATGTTGCTTAGTTAGCATAGTGATTTAAAGTGTTCTACTATGAATAATGTCAGGCAGACTAGAAGTCTCCATTTTCCATTTCCCCACTTTTCCTTTCATGACACTAATGTGCTTCACTCATCTTTATCTGTCTGGTTTCTGACAGCTAATAAATATCTTTAGCATTGGGACTCCTGACTTGATGACTGGATGTAGTTATTTATTTACTTGTTTGAATTAACCTTGCTCTGTTTTGCTTTGGTTTTAATTATCTTGGCAGCAACTTTCTACACCTTACAGGGTAATAAAATTTCTGGCCAAAAACTTAGGAAACTAAACACAGGGAACCCCAACACTCCTCGCTCATGATGTTACCTTCCAAAGTGAAGGGTGGAGTGTGGTAAAAGCAAATGCAGCATTCTATATTTTTAAAATAACCTGCAGAGTAGAGAAAAATAAAACCATTTTCTACTTTCCAATATAAAAAGTTTTTAGTATAAAACCTAAAATCATTTAATCTTGACATAGCCTGCCTGAGGTTTCCAACTATGTGCAGGAATCATCACAAAAAAGCTTATCTAATAAATCTAAATGAAAGTTTATCTAAGAAAGGAAAAATATTCACCTGATTTGGTAAAACTTCAGTGTGGTGCATAATTCATCTCCTTCCATCTTTCTTATCACTGTCAATTATATGAGGGCAGAAAAGTTTAAAATAGATGAGCATGTTAGTGAATTGTCTAATCTTTTCTAGCTATTTATCCTTGCAAGAATTATAAATTCAGCTCATAACAGACTTTGAATCAGGGAAACTGGAGGAAAAAACATGCAAGTTGTTTTCCTTATAGAGCAAAAACTCTGTGGCTCAGCATGTATTAAGAAACACAAGTTAACATTTAGAGCACTTTGAAAGAAATATGATTTTCTGGATTTTCTTGAGTTATCTGGCCTCTCCTCCCATGGAACTTAGAGGGGACTGCCATCCACCAAGCAGTAGGGTGAATCCCAGGCAGTCAGAAGTCTGATTCACAGAAAGGATAGCACAAGAGAGCCACCTGCTGCTGGAAAGATGTTCAAGGCAGAGCACACTGTGTGGTATAAAATTAGCATCAATACAATGTTTTGTCAAGTCACACAAAAATACTGTGGTAGCTGTGTAAAGAAACAATGGGTGATAAAATATGAATCATAAATGAGGTTTTAAACTCTTTGAGCTGCTCTGGCCTCTTAGCATGTTTTGAGGCACTTACCCAAAGCACTGATTACTTTGTCTATGGCTATTTATGAATAAGAAATATGCAGGATGATCTTTAAGTTCTGTGTGTAGGTTCCAGACTCAATTTTCTTTCTATACAATCATAGAAAATTTCCTGTTGCTACCGTTCCAAGAAGAAAATAGAAAAACAAAGTAGGAAATAAACCTAAAACCAAGATTTTGAAAGTTTGCTGGTACAATAGCATTGGCAGGCTAAACATAACATGAGGACCAGTTTCAGGATCATAGATTTTATCCCTGCTGCCAATGGCTCCTATTCATGGTGCTTTATATCTCAGATCCCGTGTAATTTCTCATGTAATTTTCACAAGTCAATAGTCCTCTTTTCATATTTTAAGGATCTGAAGCACACAATGCTGAGCTACATTATTCAAGGTGATATCGTTTCTTGAGGCCAGAACATGACTGGAACCCAGGATTCCTGACATTTTCTCCAGCTGTGTTTATAACATCACTATGCTCATCAGATTCTCCTCAATTAAATATTCATTAACAATCTCTGTTCTATACGATTGTGGGTGAAGGGAGGTCAAGAAATGAATTCAGATAAAAAATATGTAGCCCTGCCAAGGCGGGGAGCCCCAGGCACCACAGGGTGGTCAAAACCTAGATGTGAGCTGCTTAACGATGAATTCAGATTCCAGATTCACTGTTTTACTTCTTGATTTATACTATGAGACTTTCTTCAAGGGACTTACATTTTGTGAACTTGGATTTCCTAAAATGTAAAATAAGATATCATACGTAGTCTATAGGATTATTTTAAGGATTTTAAAGATTGTAGAAGTATAGTTTAAAGTGTTTTGCTCTTGACTGGCACACATTATTATTGACAAACATGTGTGTTTGCTCAATTGCGTCTGACTTTTGCGACCCTATGGACTGTAGCCTGTCAGGCTCCTCTGTCCATGGGATTCTCTAGGCAAGAATACTGGAGTGGGTAGCCATTTCCTTCTCCAGGGGATCTTTCCGACCCAGGGATCAGATTGAACCTGTGTCTCTCGCATTGCAGATGGATTCTTTATCCACTAAGTCATCAGGGAAGCCTAACTATAATGTCAAATAAAACAAAATGAGAATCACAAAAAGGTGCTTTTAATACTATGGCCATTTGATAAATGAATGTCTATCCCCTGCTAAGGAACAGAGATGAGAAGGCAAGACCCTTTACCGTCATCTCCCCAGGATCAATTTAGAGTTTAGGTTTTCCCCTGTGATTAACATTTTGTCCTATAGTCCTCATATTATTTTTATTTTTATTTTATTTTAATTCCTTTTTTTTCCTTTTTTTTGGCCATGCCACACAGCTTCTGGGATCTCATTTCCCTGACCACAGATTGAATCCACACCTTCCACAGAGTCCTAACCACTGGACCACTAGGCAGTTTCCTACTTTTCTTTCTTTTTTTTAAGCAAGACTTTTCCTTTTTTTTTTTGCTTTTTTTTTTGTTGGTTTCTGGTTGTCTGTTTTTTCATTTTATTTTATACTGGAGTACAGTAGATTAACAATGTTGTGTTTCAAATGTACAGCAAATTGATGCATTTATATATATACATACATCTATTCTTCTTCAAATTCTTTTCCCATTTAGGCTGTTACAGACTATTGAATAGAGTTCCCTGTGCCATGGGATTTATCCCTGGAGTAGGAAATGGCAGCCCCCATATTCTTGCCTGAAAAATCCCATGGACAGAAGAGCCTGGTGGGCTATAGTCCATGGGGTCACAAAGAGTCAGACATGACTGAGAAAATGTGCCCTGTACCACACACTAGATCCTTGTTGATTATGTTATATATAGTACTATGTATCTGCTAATTCCAAATATTCTTCTTAAGTAGTAGGTTTTTATTTGTTTATTCCACAAATGAAACATGAACAAAGCAGAAAAAACCATGTTTACCTGCAGAAAGTATTCACTCTAATAGCAACTACACATCAGTTGCATCTCCTTGAACACCAGTGAGGAAGAACATACCACTGATGTTATGTGTGTACTGGAAATGCTAACCTCATCAATATACACTTACTCTTTATATCCAGTGACATTTTTCAATATTATAGATATGTTTAAATTTTATGCCATAGAGAAATATGCATAAGATAAAGATTTCTCCATCAATTTATCTTCAGGAACAAAACTAACATACAGAAAAACACAAGATAAGACATAATAACTTATAGGGAAAACTGTCCCAATGTCCTTTAGGTTGCATCTTATTTTGTAAAATTGTCTGCTAAAGGTTCATGAAAACTTGAACACTGTATATATATAATTATATCTTTACCCTTAGTTAATTTTTCTTGCTTTGATATATGTTTCTATTTATATTTGAATAAACAGATCACTTTTGTTTTAGATTTGTACCTTGTTAAAAATTATTCCTCATTAGCAAAATAAATGGTAAAAATTATTTTTGATTTTCACCTTTTTTTGTAAAAGTGGAAATCCTCTTTGGATTTCTTTCTGTTGTGAAAACAGGTACTAATGTAGGTCTTTCCTAAAAGCAATGTGGTATATACAGAAAACTTTTGCAAAGCAGAGGCACCTTTGTATGTACAGTAGTCTCTTGACATGCACAGGGGATTCATTCTGGGAACCACGTGGATAACAAAATCTAGGAAGGCTCGAGTCCTGTATACAAAATAGCATAGTATTTGCATGTAACCAATGCACATCATCCTGTATACTGTAAATCATGTCTAGATTACTTATAACACCTAATACAATGTAAATGCTATGTAAATAGCGGTAAATGCAATGCAAATGCTACGTAAATAGCCGTCAGTGTGCAGTAAATTTAAGTTGCTTCTTGAAACTTTCTGGAACTTTTTTTTCTAAATATTTTCAAACAGCTGTTGGTTGCATCCCCAGTGTGGAACCTGCAGAGGGCTGATTGTGTATGTATAAATATGTGTATATATGTGCATGTGTATATATATATGTATATATACACATATCTTTTTATTTAGGAAGCAGCAGTGGTGGCAATAGGGGTAGTAGTGGACAGTGTCTGCTCACATCAGATGAAAAACAACTCAAAGTGTTTATAAAATAACTTTGTAAAAGTGCAATTCCATTTTTGAAAATAACCACCCCTTAAGAGTTTAGACTAGGAGTCACCTGAAATCATAGGGTCAATGATGAGAGACAAAGGAGTCCTTCTGTGGTGCAGATACAGTCATCTGGAAGTATATGGTCCTCAGGCCCTTCTTCTTTAAGTCTCTGCCAGACTATTGAGCACATCATGGTTATAAGCCATTAACCTAGCATTTTCCTCCTTCCAGAAGTAATAAGCCCATTTTCCTTGGACCAGAGAGCTCTTCCTGCTGAAATAATAATACCATTCCCTTCATTATTAAGCACTTTTTAAACTGTGGAAAATTTCAGAACTAAATACAGAGACTAAGGTGTCAACCGCAATTATTGGATTAATACTTTTTTTGAAAAGTTTAGGAAAAATACTAGTTCAATTTGGATTTTATGTGTTGTGTAAAATAACATGTCCTTATAAAGTGAAGAACATGGCTGAACTAGTCCAAGTGGAGCATCTAATTCTATAGCTTAATGCCATGGCTCTTTTAACAAGATGGGGGAAAGAGAATTGGGTAGAAAAGGTAATAACCACTGTCTTTCCAACCTTACAAGTTTGTGAAGATACAATAGGACATGAAATATATATGAAGAGGTCATTATGATAGCATTACCTCACCCTTTCTCAAATTCCTTATAAGTATAATAAAGTTTTGTAAGTTATTGCAACAAAGTAGATATATATTAATAGACAGAGTCATGAAAAAGAAGTTCATAAATCTATAACTCCCTCAGAAGATGAAGAGGAAAAAGATTTTTTTAAAACAAGAAGAGACTAGCAGACTGAGAGAATACAACATGTAACAACTCTGCAAAAAGAAACATATATAGTGGTCATAATGAACCTATTTTTTTATTTTTAAAGTTAATTTTAATTTGAATAGATAAGGCAATTTACAAGATTTAAAAGTAAATACTATGTAGAAAGGCATATACAGAAAAATCTTCTTAAACACTACCCTTTCTCCCTGTCTCATCAACCACCTATATGTGGTTCACTATAGACTTTTCAATAACTTTAAGACATTTTTTGCAAATTTTGCATACCGTATAACTTATCATTTTAAACATACAGTTCAATAATTTTTTACTAAATATACCAAGAAGGGCAACTATTAGCATAATTAATTTTAGAAAATTTTGTCGCCCCAGTGCGATCCCTCCCAGGTGGCACAGTGGTAAACCATCCACGTGCCAGTGCAGGAGAGAAGCAGACTCGGGTTCGATCCCTGAGTCTGGAAGATCCCCTGGAGGGGGATATGGCAACCCACTCCAGTATTCTTGCCTGGACAGTCCCATGGACAGAGGAGCCTGGCAGGCTACAGTCCCCGGGATCACAAAGAGTCAGACAGGACTGAGTGGCTGACCTTCAAGCATGCATGCACTTTTCTGTGAATCCTCACACTCCTGACATTTGGGTCATCTCAAGCTACTACAGACCTCACTTTTTGTCTTTCTATCCTTGACTTTTCTAAATATCTTATATAAATAGGGTCATATGTGGATTTTTTTATGCCTGACTTTAACTGAGTATGTTGTTGAAGTTTATCCTGGTTACAGTATGCATTTGTATTCCCTTCCTTTTGAGGACTGAATAGGATTTCTCTATATGCATGCATCACATTCTGCCTATGCATTCACCAGTTGATGGGCATTTAAATTCTCTCCAATCATTGGTCATTTTGAATAATAATGCTATGAACATCCATGCAAAGTTTTTACATGGATGTATATTTTCATTTCTCTTGGGTAGATAATTAAGAATGGAAATGCTGTGTCATATGATGAGTTCATGTTTAATATTTTGAGGAACTTCCAAAATGTTTTGTAAAGTGACTATACCATCTTACATCCCCATCTGCAAAGTATGAGGATTCCCATTTCTGCATGTCCTTCCCAACATTTGTTTAAATTACTATGTTCCTTCTAGTGAGTATGGAACTGTATCCCATTTTAATTTTCATTTCCCTAATGATGAACGATACTGAAGACCTTTTCACATGATTAATGTTCATTTGCATATCTTCTTTGGTGAAAGTTAGAACTTTCTGTCCATATTTTAATTGGGTTATTTTATTATTGAGATGTTCTTTTTATACTTTAGATATAAGTTCTTCCTAGATATATATTTTGCAAATAATTTCTCCCAGTCTTCTGCATGTTATTTTTAATTTTTTTTTTGGATGCTCAGTAGCCTTACATTTTGATGAGGTCCAATTTGTCAATCTTTTTCTTTAAAAAAAAACTGCTTTTGGTGTATCTAACCTAATATTTCCTTAACCTATGTTCTCAAAGATTTCCTCCTATATTTTTCTTGAAAAGTTTTAGCTTTGACTCTTAAACTAGGTGACCATTTTTATTAGTTTCTTTTTTATCCTTCTAATGTATAATATACACAACACACAAGTACATACACATGTACATACATGTGCAGGGTCTGTAAATTTGTGCATTTTTTCACTGAAATTTAGCATGAGTTTATGTTACAAATGAAAGTAACAAATTACAGTATTATTAGCAGTTCCTGTGAATTCAACACCAGTAGAAGTCAGATAATTTTATATCACATTATAGTCACTGCATGTATCTCATGACATTATTTATATATATTAATACTTTAAATAGTTATTGCTGGATCTTATTTAATGTGCTAACAAGGGATCATATGTAATGTCTTAAAAATGTTTTAGAATATTTTAAAAATTATATTGTGTACATATTTTGTTTCCTTTGTAATCTTATATATTGACATTATGGATAAATTTAGAGCATTTTGCTGAAAAGGAGTCCATGGTTTTATCTAATTGCGAAAGTAGCCTATGGCAAGGACCAACGTTTAAGATTGTATGTATACATACACATATATATGTATATATATGTCTTTTAAAAATGTATTTTTGGCTACACTGGGGTTTTTGTTGCTTTGCATGGACTTTCTCTAGTTGTGGCGAGCAGGGGCTGCTCTTCATTGAGGTGCACTGGCCTCTCTTGTTGCAGAGTGCAAGCTCCAGGTATGCGCGTTTCAGTAGTTGTGGCACATGGATCAGCTGCTCCGCAGTGTGTAGAATCTTCCAGGACCAGGGATCAAACCTATTTCCCCTTGCATTGGCAGGCAGATTCCTATCCACTGCACCACCACTGAAGTCCAATATATATGCCTTCAATGATATTTTCTGCCATTTTCTGTTGTTGAAATGTCTCATTTTCCTGGGTGACCAATAACAACTATATGTAAGAAAACAAAGGATTTGGGCAGGAAAATAGATATTTTGCATTTGATTGTTTCCAAGGCTTTGAGATAAGATGGACAGTTGCAGTTTATTCATAGTAATTTTAGAAAGTTAATCAATTTAGAATATTTATTTTTAATAATAGAAAATCATTAGAATAATACACAAAGATTCTCACAGGTTAAAATTGGAATGTGATTATAGATAAAGCATTAACTTGGGTATCTCTTGGGAGTTTCTTTCAAATTATTGGATACTAAAGAATAGAAATTAATACCTATTAAATTTTGAAAGACATAAAGATTCAGAGTGTTCAGTGTTAAAATAAATGCTGAAGATTGAGGAAGAAAATTTAAAACTCTGACTTTATAATTTTACTGATGAATGTTCTTCCTTGTAGTTTTAAGAGGAGGATGAATAATGTTCAGACCTACACTTGTTTCTTAGGAACATTGTCCATAAGGAGGTGATAATCGTGATGATGATGATAATGAGCTAGTGTTTAGAGCCAGTATTTCATAACTTACATTGTTAACCAACATGCTCTATTATCTCTCTAATTTCAATATGGTCTTCAAAATTCAACTCAACAGTATGCAAAAAACATCCAAGCAATAATGAAAAATAGAGTTTGTTATATGGCACATCCATAGGCAATTATAAACAAATACATCATCTGATCATCAGTGTAAAAACTGCTTCATTACCATACATGCTATAGAGATGATACTAATTATTTATTCTCTTACTGCATTCCTCTGTCTATAATTCATTTCATTCTGTCAACCACTTGAATATCTTCAATACAATTAAAAAATAGATTTTCAGGGATTACATGTTAATAAAACATTGAACATAATAAATATCTTTTCTAAAAGTATTCCATTTTTTATTATTGTAAATGAATCTTATTTTTGAACAAAGCAATTAAAAAAGAAAGAGCTGGTTTATGAAAGAAGCCAAGTAAAGTAAGAAATTGTTACAGGTGAGAATGCCATATGTGAAATGATATTCCAGCACTGTGGGGCAGCATTTTAATTGCTCTCTTAATGCACTTGGTTCAGTCTGTGTTTCAGAGGACATATGGTGCATTTCCCTGGAAATGAGAACCATTCTAGGATTTTTATTATTTTTTCAATGGAATTTAGAATTTTAATGTGAGCTTTTCTCAGTTTAATCCACTGTACAGTTGACTTTCTATCCCACTGTGACCTGTTAAACCAAAGGAATCCCCATCTAAGACATTGGCTTCTGGAGTCATCAAAGGTTAATGTCATATTGCAAAGTCACAAAATAAACATTAAATTTCATCTTTCCAAAGATTTATGACTAAATCTGAAGATGAAAATGCCTTCTTCAAAAGTATTGATATATTGCCTTCTTGCCAATGTTTGTCATTTAGAACATTATTTCCTCAGCATTAAAAGTCAATTTTTCTAAGCCCTTAGACTAAGTAAAATCACCAAGTGTTTTCATTCTAATTCTGTGAGGGAAATTAAGTAAATTTCAGAATGTCATTTTGAGTGCTTTAATTTCATGTTTTGTTTTGGAATTTATGGATCAGTTGGCAATCAACTCATAGGAAACAAAACAATTTTCTTGGAAAATGCAAATTCCTGTGTGCTGTAAAGTCATGAGAAGTTAGTCCTATTTAAAAATGCATGAAAAAATTCCAGCACATCATTATTATTTCTTAGAAGAACTTCCTGGAATTTAATATTCATTTGCTAATTCTGTGCACAGAGGAATACCTATGGATTTCGAGTCAGGAGACTTTCAAATCACTGTTCATTACAACCTAATTTCATTCTATTCAGCAAGATAATTAATCCACCTGAGCATCAAATCTTTTGTCATAGGATGAGGATAATAACATAATGCTTACCTGGCAGAGTCATGCTAGAGATTAGATAATGCATATGAAGATGTTTTTTGATTGTGAAAATAAATCTGTACAGATGTTAACCACAAATAATCATTTCTTACATTTGATGGTATTCAATTTCTTCCGGGGGGATTCCCTGGTAGCTCAGACAGTAAAGAATTTGGCTGCAATGCAGGAGACCTGTGTTTGATCCCTGGGTTGGGAAGACCTCCTGGAGAAGGGAATGGCTACCCACTCCAGCATTCTTGCCTGGAGAATCCCATGGACAGAGGAGCATGACAGGCTACAGTCCATGGGGTTGCAAAGAGTCAGACATGACTGAGTGATTAAAACTAACATCCTGTGAACCATGTGTCCTAAAAAATCATCTCCAGTAATTCAATAGAGAAAGGCATCTTCCCCAAATTTATTGACAGATTCAAGGCAATCTCAATTAAAATCCCAGTAGCTTATTTTTTATAGAGCTTGATTAACTGATTCTAAAATTTATGTGAAAATTCAAATGGCATAACATATCCAAAACGACTTTGGAAAACAACAAAATTTGACAACATAATCTGATTTCAAGACTTACAATAATCAAAACAGTGTAGTGTTGGGAGAAGTATAAATTTATGGTCAATGGAATAGAATATAATGTCTTTAAATATAGCCATGCACACAGTCAATTGATTTTTGAGAAAGATATTAAGGTAAGTCACCAAAGAAAAGAAAAGCATTTTAACAAATGATGCTGGATGAATTAATATGATTTGGAAAGAATGAATGACATTCCTTACATAATATTATGCACAAAAATTTATTTTAAATTAACATAGTCCTAAGCATAAAAGCTAAAGCTATAATACTTCCAAAACAATGTGCTGGGAAAAATAATGAATGAGAAAAGGAATAAAGAAACTAACATATCTGGAAATAATATTCAATAATAAAAAAATTAATTGTGCATCACGAATAAACTCAAAAACATTACACTGAGAAAAAGAAGTCAGACACAATAGAGTATAACTACATGAGCCATTTGTGTGAAAGTTTAGAACAGAAAATTACAGTGGCAGAAAGCAGAACAGTTGTTCCCTGAGGCCAGGAGTAAGTGTTGCCATTGATTTCAAATGGACTTAAAGAAGTTCTCAGCTGTGAAAATAAAAATGGTTTATCTTTAACAATGGTTGCCAAAACTCTTGAAAGTATATGTTTTAAATGAGTGTATTTATTATATGTAAATTATGTCTTAATAATGCTGGTTTAATAAAAGGAAGATTCAATGGACATGAGTTTGAGCAAACTCCAAGAAATGCTGAAAGATAGGGAAGCCTGGAATGCTGCAGTCCATGTCACAAAGACTGGGACACAGTGAGGGGCTGAACAACAGCGACAATGAAAGAAAGAAGCATATTAGATACTATTTGAGGTGTTTCTTCATAGTCTATCTTGAAGTAAAAGAAAGTGGAAAACTCAGTTTTCCATTAAACTTAATAAATATCACTGATTTATTTATTAAGATAAATAGAGTTGATTTACTCACTGTCTTTGGAATATCTTCAACTCGTTCAGTTGAAATATGTACTTTTTCAGCTGCCTCTACTCATTCATTCAATTCTCACTGTTGGATCATACCATTAGAAATAATTTTATGAAGCTCTGAGTCAGATGAAACTATGTTTTTATATCATCACTTATCAACTGACTTTTTTTTAGCCTCAGTAAACTCTATCAACTGAATTTTTAGTCCATCAAATATATTTGTAATATTTCCAATTGGCTCTTTCTGAGAACCTCAAAACTCCATATTCCTTTATGATCAAAAATAATAACTATTATGTTTACTAATACTATCTATAGTTTATTAAATAGTTTAGTCCATAAACATTAAATTTAAAAGAATATATATTCTACTAATACAGAAGAAAAAATGTATATCTTATTTTTATGAGAGGAAATGCTTTTTATACATTTAAAATTTCAAAGAAAACAGTGCTAAGGACCTAATATTGTTTAGACCTTGGAAATAATTAAATGCAAGCAATATCCCTCTGGATGTATCAGGATTGGAGATAATACTTGCAAACAGTATCTGTTTCAAACTCAATATTACATTGCAGGTAATAAATGATGGTGGAAAAGGTATATATTTATATGTTTTTAATCCCTGGGCATTTTTCAATGCTAATTGGTCTCTTGCTGTTCTCTGAGGTCCTATTGTTTCATACTATGGTAAAATGTATAAAGACATGGTGTTCAATAATCGGCAATCGCATTCGTAGTGGAGAAAAAATTCTGAGATTGACTTTTGACGGTTGCTTTTAAGAATGTGTTATTTGATGCCAGTCTTTGAAACCTATAGCAATATCTAGCCAGTTTTTCTTCAAATAATGTGTGTAGCCTTGTGAAAACAAAGCATGCGGATGTTTCACTGTCATATGAAACATTTTAACTAAAATAGAATACCGAGACATATTAGGTGGATTATGAATGGATTCTGAGAGGATTTTTCAGCCTCTGAGAATAGAATCATAAAATATTTATGATTCATAAGTTTCTTTATCGGAGTGAGAACAATAACAACATACCTGTGAATACAGACAACAGATTCTTAAACATGTGAAGTAAACAGTATTGAATATATCTCTAATATATTTGGTCCTAGGTCATGAAGAGACATTTGACAAATGCATGTTCTCAGAGGCTTGGTGGAACTCCACCTGAGTTATCAAAGCTTTTTGCTTTATGTTTTTGTACCAATTTGGGGATGTTCCCTTTCTGGATGAAATATTAATGATGCATATGCTGCGCTGTGCTTATTTGCTCAGTTGTATCCGACTCTTTGCCCCCAAGGACTGCAGGCCTCCAGGCTCCTCTGTCCATGGGGGTTCTCCAGGCAAGACTACTGCAGTGGGTTGCCGTGTCCTCCTCCAGGGGATCTTCGCAACCCAGGAATTGAACCAGGTCTTCCAGATTGCAGGCAGACTTTTTACTTATTGAGCCACCCGGGAAGCCCAGTGATGCATATGGAGCCTTGCAAATCAAAGTTTTTTTGTTTTGTTTTGGTTTTGCTTTGTTTTGGTTATAGCTGAGAAGCTTTAAAAAGTTTATAGCAGCAAAATGTCTGGAATGTAAAATTAGAGATTTTTGGTTACATAAAATTGACCGTGTAGCTGCAAACTCTGATTATGCTCTAACATGGAAATAATTCAATGAGGTGTAACCAATAGCTTTTGCAGCATATTCTGTCTCTGCACAAATATTAAAATATGTTGCTTAGAGTCCTACATAGGGCAGAGGCATCTTAGTAGCAAAGAAGATATTGAGTGGCTGAGATTTTTAAAGTTCTTTTTCTTCCCTTCGTCATCCACTCAGACCAGATGTATTCTACATATGTATTCTCTTTTTACGTAGGGGTGTAAATTCGAATTGATTGCAACCTTCCTTTCTCCTTCTTAGTCCCATCTTTCCTCTCCTTCTGCAAGAACTCAATTTGCAAAATTCATACAAAGAAAACCATCCTATATCATTCTTTTAAAATAGTGGTTGTTAGATTTAAGTAAGTGATGCCTGGAAAATCCTATAGACAAAGGAGCCTGATGGGCTACAGTCCATAGTGTTACAAAGAGTCACACACGATGAAAGTGACTTAGCACACAACAGCACACATACCTTTTTAACCAAGTGATTAGGCAAGCCTGTTTATGACTCCATTCAAGATATAACTGGCATCCCCAAATCTTAAGTCTCTTTGGGGTCCTATGGGGAGTGGGGGTTACAACATCATGACTGCTTTTAGTGTATTTCTTTATGTTGCTTGCAGAATTTTTTTTCTTTATGTGTTCTGTTTAGTTGTTTATCATTCTTACATCCACGTTTAGGAGTTTAGAATACATTCTACCTTCCACTGAAGACCACAGCTGCTATGAAGAAACTTTCTTCTTACTGGTATTCTTTCCAGTTTCTATTAATTTCTCCTCTTTTTTTTCCCTTGTAGCCTAGAGGTGGTAGCTCCCTGCTGTTACTAACCCAAGGGTCCTACATCACTGCTGGATTTTCCTAAACCTGTATATCAACAGTCCCTTTATTAAACTCGCTTCAGTTTCCCCTTGATGATTGTCATGTTTCTGATGAGACCACAAATAAAAAGGAGCACTTAAGCTCTGATCTATTAGATGCAATATACATAATTTCACAAGATTTTGTAAAAAACCAACTAGTTAAGATCTATGATTACAATCTTACAAAGAGCTACATTTAAATAGAACTGGTAGGGTTTTTAGAGAATTACAGTGCATTCACGATGGCGCTTGTTCAGAAGTTTCTGAGTTATCAGGAGCTGCAAAGACTACAGAACTAGTGCATTTTTCTCCAAGATCCTTTTGATGGATTACCTCTGTATTTGTATCCAATTCTGTAATGTGAGCTATACAAGGTGGTGTCCAAGGTGCTGAGTGCTTACAAAGACCAGAAGCTAGACTGAACCACATTCCACCCATAGTCTAACAATTCCTAATTACCTCATAGGATGCAAATTTATAAAAGTCATTGCATGTTGGCAAATAAAAAGACATTATGTGTTTTTGAAATAAAACTGCTAGGCAGTCAGAGCAGAAAAAAATGGGAGTCCAAAATGGTGGTTACAAAGTCTGCGAAAAAGAGAAAAAAGGAAGAATCCAAGGACTGGAGTGGGAACTTCTGTTGGGACAAAAACACGCCCCCTTCCTGATCAATAGAGTGGAAAAGACTAGAGATCTCTTCAAGAAAATTAGAGATACCAAGGGAACATTTCATGCAAAGATGGGCTCAATAAATGATAGAAATGGTATGGACCTAACAGAAGCAGAAGATATTAAGAAGAGGTGGCAAGAATACACAGAAGAACTGTACAAAAAAAGATCTTTATGACCCAGATAATCACGATGGTATGATTACTCACCTAGAGCCAGACATCCTGGAATGTGAAGGTAAGTGGGCCTTAGGAAGGATCACTACAAACAAAGCTAGTGGAGGTGATGGAATTCCAGTTGAGTTATTTCAAATCCTGAAAGATGATGCTGTGAAAGTGCTGCACTCAATATGCCAACAAATTTGGAAAACTCAGCAGGGGCCAGAGGACTGGAAAAGGTCAGTTTTTCATTCTAATCCAAAGAAAGGCAATGCCAAAGAATGCTCAAACTACTGCACAGTTAGACTCATTGCACACGCTAGTAAAGTAATGCTCAAAATTATCTAAGCCAGGCTTCAACAATACCTGAACCGTGAACTTCCAGATGTTCAAGCTGGTTTTAGAAAAAGGCAGAGGAGCCAGAGATCAAATTGCCAACATCCAGTGGAACGTCGAAAAAGCAAGAGAGTTCCAGAAAAATATCTATTTCTGCTCTATTGACTATGCCAAAGCTTTTGACTGTGGATCACAATAAACTGTGGAAAATTCTGAAAGATGGGAATACCAGACCACCTGACCTGCCTCTTGAGAAACCTGTATGCAGGTCAGGAAGCAACTGTTAAAACTGGACATGGAACAACAGACTGGTTCCAAATAGGAAAAGGAGTATGTCAAGGCTGTATATGTCACCCTGCTGACTTAACTTACATGCAGAGTACATCATGAGAAATGCTGGGCTGGATGAAGCATAAGCTGGAATCAAGATTGCTGGGAGAAACATCAATAACCTCAGATATGCAGATGACACCACCCTTATGGCAGAAAGGGAAGAAGAACTAAAGAGCCTCTTGATGAAAGTGAAAGAGGAGAGTGAAAAAGTTGGCTTAAAGCTCAACATTCCGAAAACTAAGATCATGGCATCTGGTCCCATCACTTCATGGCAAATAGATGGGGAAACAGTGGAAACAGTCACAGACTTTATTTCATTGGGCTCCAAAGTCACTGCGGATGGTGACTGCAGCCATGAAATTAAAAGATGCTTACTCTTTGGAAGGAAAGTTATGACCAACCTAGACAGCTTGTTAAAAAGCACAGACATCACTTTGTCAACAAAGGTCCATCTAGTCAAGGCTATGGTTTTTCCTGTGGTCATGTATGCATGTGAAAGTTGGACTATAAAGAAAGCTGAGCGCAGAAGAATTGATGCTTTTGAACTGTGGTGTTGGAGAAGACTCTTGAGAGTCCCTTGGGCTGCAAGGAGATCCAACCTGTCCATCCTAAAGGAAATCAGGCCTGAATATTCATTGGAAGAACTGATGTTGAAGCTGAAACTCCAATACTTTGACCATCTGATGTGAAGAGCTAACTCATTTGAAAAGACCCTGATGCTGGGAAAGATTGAAGGCAGGAGGAGAAGGGGACAACAGAGAATGAGATGGTTGGATGGCACCACAGACTCAACGGACATGAGTTTGAGTAAACTCCAGGAGGCCTGATGTGCTGAAGTCCATGGGATGGCAAAGAGTCGGGCATGACTGAGCAACTGAACTGAACTGAACTCCTGACCAATGGCCGGCATGAGCCCTGTTTTGCATAGGGTAGAACCAATCAGGCTCCAAGGAGGGAGGAGACAGAGAATATAAAAAAGGAAAGCCAAGCCGAGTTCCTTGGAGGTCTGATGGCCTTCCCCTTTCTGGAGTATACTTTCTGTTGTCTGCTTAATAAAATCTTGAGAAGCAGGTGAGCTGTAACGTTGGCCCATTGTTGCAAATCTGCTGTGATGAGACCAAATGGAGTGAAAGGAACACAGGCTCCTGGCAAAATCATATGTCTGTCCTACCATGAAAAATCTGAAAATATATCTAGCACATTTCATGTAGTAGGGCATCATTATTGATCTGGTAGATTTTGATAGTGCTCAGCAATGAAAGAACTATGTTGTGAGGTCTGACAATATGTCAGCCTGTAACAAGTATTAAGTTGTGCCTATAACACTTGTCACCGTCATAAAATTTCTGTTCTTTTAATAGCCATATCTATGATGAGTCCACTTCCAACCAGTGACCAAAATCAGATTGATAACTTATTTGAAGTATGTTTTTCTAAGAACAGTCCTACATCTGTATATATTTACTAAGAAACTACCCCCTAAAGTATATTAATAATAATAATGATAATATTTTAATTTTATTCTTTCAATTTGACCTTGCAGAGTTTTAACCCACTATCTCAGAAATATCTCCAGAATTTGTAAAATGAATCAAATGTTCTTAAGGCAACTTCTTTCCAAAGGACAACAAATGATATCAAATCAATATAATAAAGTTGCTGATTCTTCATAACTTTAGACAACGTATCTATTGATGGAAACTCTGCATATCCATTCAACTTCCCTTAATTGCTATCTAATCTGTTCCTTTTATATTAAAAAAATAAATCAAATAATAGTGATAATAATAAGACAATAGTCATTTCTATGATATTCTTTTGGTACTGAGTCTTAAAACACAAAGACAACTATTACAAAGATGTGAATTTTTTGCTTGTGCCTTTCAGCTCTTTTTATGCTATATCTGAATAGATATTCTGCATAAGAAATATCATAACTGATCTTTAGGAAACTGACATTTCAATAGGCTGCATAATATTTATTTTTAACTACTTTATTGTTTTCAGATCAATATAGAATTGTCCATTTTTGTTCATGGTCATTATGTGAAATGATCCCTATTCATCTTGCTGCTATCTACATAATAAAGAAAAATATTATGCTATCTGCTTTGAGAAATTTTTTTCAAATGTCATTTATATTTCCTTTGTGGCTGAGTATAAATTGCAGTTGAGAACAAAGAAAACATTTACTTGGCATTCAGGAAAGATGAGGAATAATTCCAGACATGAGCATCTTCTTGTCAATATTCTGTCAATGCACTCTGGCTTCTTCTCTATCCTGTAACTGTTATTCCTATTTTTATCAGCATGCATTTAATCAGAATGTGCCTGCCTTCTCAAATATAGTTCTTTCTTTCTCTATGAACAACAAGGTTATTATTATTCAGTGTTTTAGGATGTCACGGTAGGCCAGATATTAAACAATTTGATAAATGTTATTTACAAAGGAAATGAAAGATATTTTGGAACTGAACAGAGCCTAGGCTGGGCTTGACTTCTTTCTCGTCCACTTCAAAGAACCAAGGGGTCAGAGCCACCTCTGGGCTGCAGGAACTTTTAGAGTTTTACAACATATTCAGACAGTGAAGGAACCAGGACTCAGAGCTAGACAATTTGGGACCTTTCCTTTAATATAAAATATAAACTAGATGAAACATTCTGGCTAGTTTAATCTAGTTAACTTTTTCATGCCAGTTAAGAAATCTACATAAAGGAGACATTCTGTCTCTTAATAATTTCTAAAGTACTTGTTCAGAAAGACAGTCTTTGGTTTATTTCCAGCCTGGGTTGGTAAAAAGAGATTCCAGAGATAGGCAGGCTGTGTTGTGTAAAGGGGGAATTTTAAACAAATTTTAATTAAAATGGAATATAGAAGCATTCTTAGAAATGGCAGGTGTGTAAAATGCTATTATTGGTATTGTTGTTTAGTCGCTAAGTCATGTCTGACTTTTTTGAAACCCCATGAACTGTATAGCCTGCCAGACATCTCTGTCTGCAGGATTTTTCAGGCAAGAATACTGGAGTGGGTTGCCATTTCCTTCTCCAGGGAATCTTCCTGACCCATGAATCGAACCTGCATCTCCTGCATTGCAGGTGGATTTTTACCACTGAGCCACTTGGTAAGCCCAAAATGCTAGTTAGTGGGAAATATATATTGTAATCTAAAATGAGACTCAAATGTGCAAAGGGACAGTGAAATACAGATATATCATTTTATTTTCTGACACATTAGTCTATTATATTGGTGGTCTTATAAAAATATTTCCATGTAAAAAAATCTAAATAAAATTATTGTTTAATTAAAGTATATCCATGTACTTCAAAACAAAAATTTTCTATTTATTATTTGAGCTTTCCATAGTAAACATGATTATTTTTTGCTTCAGGGTTATGTACATTAATCAGATTCTTAACCATATCCATTTAAATACACTTTTAAATGCAGTTTTTAAAAGCATGATTTTGATTATTTTCAAAGTTGTTATTCTATGTTTAATAAATTAGATATTATTAAAAGTTTTAGCTTTTCTCTATACCATATTTTTAATTGAGTAAATACTTTCCCTACAGATGCTGAGGTTCTTGATAAGTTCAAAAAAATTCTTCAAAGTGGAGGATATTCTAAATTATATTTTGTACACTGAGGTATGCAAATATTTCAGCAGAGATATTTTTGAAGATATCACTTGGGGTACCTACTTATGAAAAAACTTTTATAACCAAAGCTTGTTAAATAAGTTGCTTCTACTAATGATGGTCTGCAATGGTTTGCCCTAATTAGAGGGCAATCTGCAAAAATTACAGATCACTCAAGTGATTTTAGTACACTCAAGTAAAAATTTATTTAAATAAAAATATGAGCTTAATCGAAAGATTACTTCTAAACTCAAGATATTCCCCAGGTTCAATTAACAAAATATAGTATAAAATGTAGTGACAAAACATAGTATTGTTTTGTTACAGCATTTCTTACAATAGTCAATATATGAATGTAACCTAAGTCTTCATCCGTAGATTAATGGATTAAGAAGATACGGTGTATATATACAACAAAACATTACTCAGCCATAAAATGTGGGTGCTCAGTAAAATGAGACAAAGAGAGAGAAATACTCTATGTTAATCATTTATTTGTGGAACCTAAAAAATAAAAGGAATGAATGTAACAAAACAGAAACAGACTCACAGATACAGAAGGCAAACTAGTGGCTACCAGTGACAAGAACAAAGAGGGTCAGAATGGCTCAGAAGGGCGAGATGATGCTAGGGGATTAAGAGATACAAGCTTCTATGTATAAAATAAATAAACTACAAGGATAAATTGTACAACACAGGAGCATATAGACCTTATTTTGTAATATCTTTAAATGGAGTATAATCTATAAAAATATTGAATCCATAAAAATAGCAAATACATTGAACACCCAAAACAAATATAATATTGTAAATAAACTATATTTCAAAAAAAAAAAGATAATACCTTTATGGTCTTCCCGGGTGGCACACTGGTAAAGAAACTGCCTGGCAATGCAGGAAATGCAAGAGATGTGGATTCGATACAATCCCTGGGTCAGGAAGATCCCCTGGAGAAAGCAATGGCAACCCACTCCAGTATTCTTGTCTGGACAATCCCATGGACTAAGCCTCACAGGCTACAATCCATGAAGTCACAAAGAGTTGGACATGACTAAGCGACTGAGCACACATGCACACACATCTTTATAACAGTTTCAAAGCAAGGGGGTAATTCTTATGTTGATATACAAAGTAATTTTTCAAAGCCTCAAACTTTTCTATAATCTGCTTAATACTGGGCAGCAAAGAATGTACGTACTGTTTTACTTAATACATTTTTCACATTCAGAACCCATTGCATTACAAAATATTGCAATGCAGTTTATCTGTATGTGTGTATAATAGTTGCTAACTACTCTGTCAAGCTACAGAGTAGTTAGCAAATATTTTATTTTCAAATATGCAATTTGGATACATTATTTATTTCTGTGTGAATATGACCATTTCCAGTTACATTTTAGCTCCATACTTTCTCAATTTAGTGAGAGTACTATTTTTACCATGACTATGTTCTAAATTTATAAAAGAACAAAATGTATATTCTTATGATCACTCCAAAAATTTTTTCCAGTGATGCATTTCTAAACTTCACCTGCACTACTGTCTACAGTAGCAAAACATCTTTCACCTTCAAAAAAATAAGCTTCCAAAAGATTTCTTTTAATTTCAAAAATTTATTGAAAGTATTGAAAGTGAAAGTGAAGTCGCTCAGTCATGTCGGACTCTTTGCAACCCCATGAACTGTAGCCTACCAGGCTTCTCCATCCGTGGGATTTTCCAGGCAAGAGTACCAGAGTGGGTTGCCAATTCCTTCTCCAGGGGATCTTCCCGACCCAGGGATTGAACCCGGGTCTCCCGCATTGCGGGCAGATGCTTTACCCTCTGAGGCACCAGGGAAGGCCAAAAATACTGAATTCTTCTTAAAATCAGTTCTTATTAGAATTAAACTGATTTTCAAAATAAGCATATGATGACACTAACTTAAAACTTGGATTATTTAACTTTGAAAAATTCAACTACTGCTAGCAGAATTACCACACTAAATAACTTCATGATATATATTTAGACCAAAAAAAACTTAGAATGAAAATTGAGTCACGATAAATTAGAAAGCGATCATTTGGTATAAATAAAAAATCAAGCTTCACAAAATGATGTGTAAGCATACTTTCTCAAGCAGCAAGAAGTAAACTGCCATCTTTTGGTAAAATCTTTTCAAGTAACCTCAAACTTTTGAAGACTGCGATGTCACACAATCTTTTCTTCTAGTGTCTAGTGATCCAAGACATCATGATGGCCTCCTTGGTGAGTGTCATTTGTGCACATTCTCTGCAAGTTATCCATCGATTCATATTCTTGAGGAACAGAAATTCAGTATTTATTTTTTCATTCATATTTTTTAGCTTGAGGAAGCAAAACTGGTTTATTACAGGATAAAAAGCAATACCAAAAAATTGAATGAATTATTTTAGGTTTACACATCATGCTTGCAAAACCTCAGTAAGTCCTTTAGCCTATCCCATGTTCTAGGCGGGGTTGCTCATCCTGCCCCTTGCATGTGTTTTGCACATATCTAACCTATAAATTCCCACCACGTTTTACTTTGGCAGAAGAATGGAAGCCTAGAGACCAGGCCTCTTGCAGATTGCTGCCCTAGGGATAGCAAAGCTGTCTGTTACAGCCAGTGGCCGCCAGTAGAAACTAGATTATTTCTTTCACCACTAAAGGAGACTAGAAAAAGGTAGTTATCCCACCCCCAATCCTGTCTATGGGTATTTTATCTGTGCATCCACTGCATTTTGTTTTTTAAAGTAAGATACTAATTTAGATCTGTCTAGACAGGTCAGCAAAAAGAGAAAGGTTAGCCATTTCTGCCACTTAGTAAAGTATTAAAACTGTTCATTGCCCATGCACCTCACACCCTACTAGACACAAGAAACTTGCACAAGCTAATAGGAAAAAATAAGGACTTATACTAAGCTCATCTAGGCTTATTTTAATGCAATTTTTCATTTCGGGGCCTTGCCATGAGGCATGCCGGATCTTAGTTCCCCGACCAGGGACAGAACCCATGCCCACTGCAGTAGAAGCACAGAGACATAACCACACCAACAGGGAATTCCCTTAATGCAACTATTAACAACAGAATATTAAAATTTAAAACTTGGGGACAAATGTTAAATTAGATGAGGTGTTGGGACAACAGGCATAAACTGAGGCTGTCCTTGCCAAATCCAGACATGTGTTGCCTTTTAGCTTTAGGACAAAATAAGATTGGGCACTTTCATTTTAAAAGGAGACAAAAGGTATAAATGCTATCAGTTGTGGGTTCCTGTGAATGGTTTTCTGTAAATTACCAGCTTGAAAGGAGTAGTCTTTTTTTTTTTTTTTCCAGACAAGACTAGCTCCCTCTGTTCTTCTTGGAGAGCCTCTAGAGAGAGGCATTGTTTCACAAGAAGTCCCTCCGTATCTCAGTGGCTACTGAAACCACACGCACATGCAGAAGTCTAGGAGGCAGAACTCGGTGACCAAGACATTTTCTGAGTTTGCGTAGGCTGGCTCACAGATTCAGACTCATATCTCAATAACTTTTACTTGTTCAGCCATAGAATCTGGGAACACTTTTTTTTTTTTTTTAAGCAACATGAGAATAGAATCACTTGCAGACATAGATTTTCACTCTGAGCATTTATCTGAAAATACCAAAAGAAGTTAATGAAGTAGCATGAAGCATAAACAAGTATGAAAGTGTAGTCACACAGCCATGTCTGACTCTTTGAGACCCCCTGGACTGTAGCCCACCAGGTTATTCTGTCCATGGAATTCTCTAGGCAAGAATACTAGAGTGGATTGTCATTTCCTTCTCCAAGGGATCTTCTTGACCCAGGGACTGAACCTGCGTCTCCTGGATTGCAGGCAGATTCTTTACTGTCTGAACCACAAGAGATAGGATGAACTAAAATCAGGATTGAGCATCTGTGGAAATGTGAAGTGGCTAGAAGTCAGACATTCTGAAAAGAAGCAGAGTGAATCTGGGAAAAGAGCATCTGGAATAAGAAGGTAAATCACTATTCAGTAGCATGTGGTAAATGCAATCAAATAAGAAATTTTATTTTCGTTTGACTTGACAAAGATATCTGTGCTGCACTTGATGGGTGAATGATGTGAAAAGAATACAGAATATTCACCCAGCAGTAACAATTTCGATTTCGCAGAGACACGAGTGCCCCAGTCTGTTTATCACTGTGACTTTCTGCAGCTATTTCAGAGGATAATTTACACTGGTCTGCGGAATGATGAGCTTGCCAAAGACAATTTATATAAAAGGAAGCTTTTTCCCCTGATTTAACAGGGACAACGTGTAAGTATCCTATTATACAAACACAGTGTTCGGAGATGTAGTCAGATTCTATTATTTTAGGGGACTGGGATGGGGGGGAGTAGGGTGGCAAGCCTGGGGGCGGAGTGTTCCCATTTGTCTAGGGGTTACCAAGAAATGAGCACCCCACATCTGCCTTCTCTGTAGGCTCTTACCCTTGATTTCATACTGTAACCATTACGTCTTTCAGTCACAGTGCTAATAACAGTAATGCTAGCATCTCATCTTTAAGGATGATGAAATTGCTGTGAATGCCAAGAAGGTTTCAGGGCAAGTACCCACTCCAGCTGCTCACTGTCTACCTCCACTTCCGGTTGTGTTCAGCGCATTAAGAGAAAGACAGAGAGAGAAGAGCATTTGCTCCTTCTGGTAAACCCTTCCCTGCAATTGCCTATTACTCTTTTCTTATTATCTCTGAAAGTATAAATGGATGATTATTCTTGAGCTGACAGTTATTGCTCAGGTCTTTTGCTCCTGAAGGAAAAATATTGCTGGCTGCCTTTGTTTTGCAGATGAGCCTTCTAAGAATTTCATTAACATTGGAAGAAAGAAGTCTAGATAGATCTATTGATAGATGGATAGATGATGATAGATAGATAGATAAAAGATAATTGATAGATACATAATAGGTATATACTTATATAATAGTTATAATTTTTGAACGTAGCCTGACAACTCCAATTTGTATTCTTGTGAACTAGATAGACAAAGATCCTAGAAGATGTTTTAGAAGAAAATTACTCAGTTGGCTCCATAGAGTGCAAAAAACTGAGATGGAGGGAGTTCTGTATATTCATTAAGCCAGTAAAGTGGCCATTTCTTGGGTTTAGCTCTCTGAGGCTTAGAGCCTGCCTAGGAGCAGGGGTTGCTAAGGATTCACTTTGCAGCTCTATGCAGACCAAGATGTTTTGTGTGAGTGTTGAGGGCAGGGTTGGTAAATAGGGCAAAGAAGAAGAAACAGATGACTGTTAGACTAGGGTTCTTTGGGTAGCATCTTGCTCTCACAGTTTCCCATGCATGGCCTGAAAGAGGAGAAAAGGTGATGCAAACCTATCTCCTCTCCATTGATTTTTCCTATTTAGCACTTCACCGGTCCAGCATTTATGCCATTTTGGCACAGTTCTTTCAAAATTCTTCTTATTACCCAATTTTTCACAGGCTGACATCAGTCTTTTGAAGAATGGGCAGCTGAGGTAATGGTAGGGGTAACTCTGCCTATCTATCTTAGGTCTCCGCCTTCGCCTCCCTTCTTCACACAGATCTCAGCTGGGAAACATGACTACCTTGATGAAGAGAGGAGAACAGTCATCTTCTGTCTGTGATATCTCTGTCCTATAGTGTAGTTTAAAATGTAAGATAAGGTACAGTGGAAGTGACACATAGATTCAAGGGATTAGATCTCATAGAGTGCCTGAAGAACTATGGACAGAGTTCATGACATTGTACAGGAAGCAGTGATCAAGACCATCCCCAAGAAAAAGAAATGCACAAAGGCCAAATGGTTGTCTGAGGAGGCCTTACAAATAGCTCAGAAAACAAGAGAAGCTAAAGCCAAAGAAGAAAAAGAAAGATATACTCATTTGAATGCAGAGTTCCAAAGAAAAGCAAGGAGAGATAAGAAAGCCTTCCTCAGTGATCAATGCAAAGAAATGGAGGAAAACAACAGAATGGGAAAGACTAGAGATATCTTCAAGAAAATTAGAGGTACCAAGGGAACATTTCATGCAAAGATATGTTCAATAAAGGACAGAAGTGGTATGGACCTAACAGAAGCAGAAGATATTAAGAAGAGGTGGCAAGAATACACAGAAGAATTGTACAAAAAAGATCTTCACAACCCAGATAATCATGATGATGTGATCACTCACCTAGAGCCAGACATCCTGGAATGTGAAGTCAAGTGGGCCTCAGAAAGCATCACTATGAAAAAGCTAGTGGAGGTGATGGAATTCCAGTTGAGCTATTTCAAATCCTGAAAGATGATGCTGTGAAAGTGTTTCATTCAACATGCCAGCAAATTTGGAAAACTCAGCAGTGGCCACAGGACTGGAAAAGGTCAGTTTTCATTCGAATCCTGAAGAAAGGCAATGCCAAAGAATACACAGAAGAACTATACAAAAAAGATCTTCATGACCCAGATAACAACAATGGTGTGATCACTCACCTAGAGTCAGACATCCTAGAATGTGAAGTTAAGTGGGCCTTAGGAAGCATCACTACGAACAAAGCTAGTAGAGGTGATGGAATTCCAGTTAAGCTATTTCAAGTCCTAAAAGATGATGCTGTGAAAGTGCTACACTCAATATGCCAGCAATTTTGGAACACTCAGCAATGGCCACAGAATTGGAAAAGGTCAGTTTTCATTCCAATCCCTAAGAAAGGTAACAACAAAGAATGCTCAAACTACCGCACAATTACGCTTATCTCACATGCAAGCAAAGTAATGCTCAAAATTCTCCAAGCCAGGCTTCAACAGTACATGAACTGTGAACTTTCAAATGTTCAAGCTGGATTTAGAAAAGGCAGAGGAACCAGAGATCAAACTGCCAACATCTGCTGGATCATCAAAAAAGCAAGAGAGTTCCAGAAAACATCTATTTCTGCTTTATAGACTATGCCAAAGTGTTTGACTGTATGGAACAAAAAAAAAAAAAACTGTGGAAAATTCTTCAAGAGATGGGAATACCAGACCACCCGACCTGTCTCTTAAGAAATATGTATGCAGTTCAAGAAGCAACAGTTAGAACTGGGCATGGAACAACAGATTGGTTCCAAATCGGGAAAGGAGTATGTCAAGGGTATATATTGTCACCCTGCTTATTTAACTTAAATGAGGAGTACATCATGTGAAATGCCAGGCTGGATGAAGCACAAGCTGGAATCAAGATTTCTGGGAAAAATATCAATAATCTCAGATATGCAGATGGCGCCACCCTTATGGCAGAAAGCGAAGAAGAATTAAAGATCCTCTTGATGAAAGTGAAAGAGGAGAGTGAAAAAGCTGGCTTAAAATTCAACATTCAGAAAACTAAGATCAGGCAAATGGTCCTATCACTTCATGGCAAATAGATGGGAAAAGAATGGAAACAGTGAGACTAATTTCTTGGGCTCCAAAATCACTGCAGATGGTGACTGCAGCCATGAAATTAAGACACTTGCTCCTTGGAAGAAAAGCTATGAAAAACATAGACAGTATATTAAAAAGCAGAGACGTTACTTTGCCAACAAAGGTCCGTCTCATCAAAGCTTTGGTTTTTCCAGTAGTCATGTATGGAAAAACATGATGTGAGCATCAAAGAATTGATGCTTTTGAACTGTGGTGTTGGAAAAGACTCTTGATAGTCCCTTGCAATGCAAAGTGATCAAACCAATCCATCCTAGGGGAAATGAGTCCTGAATATTCACTGGAAAGACTGATGCTACAGCTGAAACTCCAATACTTTGGCCACCTGATGTGAAGAATTGACTCATTGGAAAGACCCTGATGCTGGGAAAGGTTGAAAGTGGGAGGAGAAGGTGGCGACAGAGAAGGAGATGGTTGGATGGCATCACCAACTCAATGGACATGAGTTTGAGTAAGCTCCAGGAGTTAGTGATGGACAGGGAAGCCTGGCATGCTGCAGTCCATTGGGTTGCAAAGAGTCAGACACGACTGAACGATTGAACTGAAGTGAACTGAAGGTACCTATAGGAAGGAGCTGACTGTTAACAGAGTGACTCTTTTTATATGAAGAATCCACTGTCTATTACCAAGGAGATATCTTTCTCTCAAAGAGTGTCCTTTCTTCTCTAAGTCATATCTGTTTAATGGAGTACTATGACTTTATTGATCTATGTGTGCCTATTTCATAATTATGATGTCAGCTATGTCCAAGAATGTTGTCCTGAAATGCACCTACACCAGTACCCTTGGTATTGGAATGCTCAGTGAGACTCCATCAGTGTACCACTGATTTCTGCCTAGACTCTTCCAATAAGAAATCCTCTTGCAGCATGGATCATATCCATCTATGTTGCTCTCTCAGCATGCCTGCTACTCCAAGTCCAAATTCATACTCTGCCTACTTTCTGTTTAGGATGCAGGTGTTCAACATCCCAAAGAATTTCCCAAGTAACTCTGATTCGCGTCTAATAAAAACCTTTCCTTGATACCCTTACCCATCTCCTTAAATTGTGCCATGAGAAAATGCATTCAAAAAAAAGCTTATTGCAATATTAAATCAGAGTACGTGGTTTAGAGAGAGTCTACAGTAACCACAGGCAATAATGGAGAAAAGGGGCATCCTTGAAGAATTCACTGTGTTGTGGGCAAGCAAAATTTGTCCAAAAGGGATATGAATAACATAAGGACCTGCAGGGTGGCTGCTCTTTTGTGGAAAGAAATGCTTTACTGAGTCGCAACCTACAACTGCAAGCTTTCTTTAGTCTCCAGGAGAACCAGGCATCCTCTCCTTCCCAGAATCTGGTTTACAAAGCAGCCAATTCAATCAGTGCTTTAAGAATAAATTTTATTCTTATTAGGGAGTTAAGTATTTACTTCATTTTCTTTAGATCGTCACCTCTTGCCAAGTTATTAAACATGGAATTCCTCAAGGATTAATCCAAGATCATCTTCTATTTTATTCCAATCCATAATTCACACTGAGCAGGCATTGAGGTATTCCATATGCAAACCTAGTCAGCACAGATTTCTCTCAGCTCCAGGATTTAACACATGATTTTTGCCCTAAACTGGATTCTACTTTCATATTTCCATTTTCATGAATGGTATTACTTTTCATTCAGTAGTGCAAGTGAGAATCCAAGAGGCCTCCATCATCCCAAAGTCAAGCTGATCTTACTTCTAAAATTATCTGTTGAGTCTTCCTATGCTCCTTCCCCCTGCCTCTGGAAATTCAGGATTTCTTCACTTCAATGTAGAAGCAGTTTAGTTCTCTACTTTCTACTTAGTTCCAAGCCTACTCTCCATGTTCTAATAAACATTAGCCTCTGCTTAAAAAAAAAAAAAAAAATTACCTACTCTAGACTCATTGGAAGAGCCAACTCACTGGAAAAGATCTTAATGCTGGGAAAGATTGAGGGCAGAGGAGAAGAGAGCAACAGAGGATGAGATGGTTGGATGGCATCACTGACTCAATGGACAGAAGTTTGAGAAAACTCTGGGAGACAGAGAAGGACAGGGAAGCCCAGTGTGCTACAGTCCATGGAGTCGCACCATGACTTAGAGTCAGACATGACTTAGCAACTGAACAAGAAAAACACTGTAGGTTGCCCAACCTCCAGATCTAATGACTGATGGCCTGAGGTGGAGCTGATGTAATAATAATAGGAATAAAGTGCTTAATAAATACAATGTATTTGAATCATCTCCAAACAATCCCTCCACCCCAGTCTGTGGAAAAATTGTTTTCCATGAGACTGGTCCCTAGTGCCAAAAATTGGGAACTGCTGCCTAGACCATATCCATTAGAAATCAAAAAATCTTTCAGAGATATGTGGGTTTTTTACCTGTTCAATTATATCTGTCAATAGAAGGAAGTAGCATCAAAATTTAATTTTCTTCTATTTTAAATGACATCACCATGCCCTATTAGATTTGAAGTGGAGTTTTTTAATATACTTATTTGTAAAATTTCATATGTATATATGTTTATGTACATATGTTTGGCCCAACTGAACAAGATTTCATTTTTCTTTCAGCATTATTGGTGAATGTTCCCTTTTCTCTGTTTATACCTAAATTATATGTATTTTAAAGCATTTAACAGAAAATGAGCTGATGACTTTGACATTTATAATTTATGATCTATAGTTTCAAACATGTGATTTAGTAACTATATGGAAGATGGAACCGGATTGTTTTTCATGGTATAGACTGAGTCTACAGATATTTCATAAACTATATGAAATACAAGTAAAGGGTTGATGAGTTTAGTGTGGTAAGAAATAGGCAGTTAGGTAAGTTACCAATTGTTCTTTTACTTATTTGAGCAAAATTTCCTGAAAATACAAATTTGAAGACTTGTTAGAGGGAAGAAAAAGAGAGATAAATAGAGGAAGGTCATTCCAACATAAAATCTAGTTTGGGGAAAGCCTTAGAGATGCCAGTGAGATGAACAGTTGAAAAGGGAATAGAGCAGCATTATTTTGGAAGGAAAAAGCAAACTCAGCTCTAGCATGATGTATGTAGTATATTTTGATGATATCACAAAAAGAATATTCTCCCTCCTGCTCTCATTAGCCTGCAATGTGTCCACATTTTATGTGATTCATCAATACTGCCTGTCCTTCTGTTTTCGCTAAAAATTATGGCCCATATTATATATGGTGGTAAGCTTTCACTACTGTTTGGGAGAGTTTTTTTTTCTGTTTTCATAAAGAGCATCAAATCCTCCCCAAAGCCCCATATTTATCTTAACTATAAAGATACTCATGGAAGGTAAATCTTCATTTTGTGAGTAGAAACACAGCCTCTTCTGAACTTCAAACACTAAAATACCCACAAGGGACAATGATTATTATACAGTGCAGGAATCACACAGCATTTCAATCTGATTCCTCAAACCCAGATTTAAAGGAGCCTTTTAAATTTTGCAGGTTAAGAAGTTACTAGGAGAGTGACTCAAATTTACATAATCCAGGTTGATTGACTCAATTTTAATGTCAAAAGAAGAGATTAGTTCTAAAATGGCAATATTATTCATAATAATCCAAAAGTTGAAACAACCCAAACATTCAAGTCTTGAATAGGTAAATAAATGTGGTATAACCATATAATGGAATAGTGGTGGTGATGGTTTAGTTGCTAAGTCCTATCTGACTCTTGTGACCCCATAGACTGTAGCACCACTGGGCTCTTCTGTCCATTGGATTTCCCAGGCAAGAATACTATTCAGCAGTAAAAATAAATGCAGTACTAATAATGCTATAACATGATGAACCTTGAAAACAGTATGAAAGAAGCCAGTCACAAAAGACTATAATCACATAATTTCATTTCTGTGTTGAGAATACGCTAATCAACAGAGGCAGAAAGTACATTAGTGGGTGTCTAAGGCTGGAAGGGTGGCTGGGGTGTGGGAGTGACTTCTGATTTGTATTGTGTTTCTTTATGGGATAATGGAAATGTTCTAAAATTGATTGTCATAATGGTTGCACAATTCTGTGAATACACTAAAACTCAGTAAATTGTAAAATTAAAATATTTGAATTGTAAGATATATAATTATGTTTTCATAAAGCCATTTTTAAAGAAAAGAATAGACAATGTGGTTAAAAATAACTCCACAGTGAAACTTCGACCAAGATGCTGTATAAATTCAAGGAAATAAAAGCATTAGATGGATCTAAGTAACTGAGTGCTTTAGATAAATGTAGCATGGAAAATACTTGCTATATTGGATATATTAAATTTTCTTTTTCATCTTGAATCTGTAAACAGTGGCCCAATCATATTGAATCTGTTAAATAAAATACACTAGGGAAAGGGCCATATAATACTTGGCAAATGTCAAATTTCTGATTACAGTTAATCAGCCTTATGATAGTAAAAAGTAAGTGTTACAAAGCTGGAATACAATAGCAGCAGACCAGCCTTATTAGAAATTAGTCATATTAAACAACTTACTTCCTCTTCTCTGGAAGACACCTGTTATCACCAACACAATTTCTTCCAGCTATATATTTTTCCTTATCTAATTATCTTTAATAATTTCAAAAGACTTCCAATTTTCCCCTATTGCTTTTTTAAAAAATAAATCTTATTTGTTTTCATCCTTAATCTTAAGAATATTTTAACTCTCAGTTCAGTTCAGTCACTCAGTAGTGTCCAACTCTTTGCGACCCTATGAATCGCAGCAACCAGGCCTCCCTGTCCATCACAAACTCCCGGAGTTTACTCAGACTCACGTCCATCAAGTCGGTGATGCCATCCAACCATATCATCCTCTGTTGTCCCCTTCTCCTTCAGCCCCCAAACCCTCCAAGCACCAGGGTCTTTTCCAGTGAGTCAAATCTTCGCATGAGGTGGCCACAGTATTGGAGTTTCAGCTTCAGCATCAGTTCTTTGAATGAATAGTCAGGATTGATTTCCTTTAGAATGGACTGGTTGGATCTCCTTGCAGTCCAAGGGACTCTCAAGGGTCTTCTCCAACACCACAGATCAAAAGCATCAATTCTGTGGCACTCAGCTTTCTTTATAGTCCGACTCTCACATCCATACATGACCACTGGAAAAACCATAGCCTTGACTAGACGGACCTTTGTGGAAAAAGTAATGTCTCTACTTTTTAATATGCTGTCTAGGTTGGTCATAGCTTTCCTTCCAAGGAATAAGTGTCTTTTAATTTCATGGCTGCCATCACCATCTGCAGTGATTTTGGAGTCCAAAAAATAAAGTCTGACACTGTTTCCACCGTTTCCACATCTATTTGCCATGAAGTGATGGGACCTGATGTCATGATCTTAGTTTTCGGAATGTTGAGCTTTAAGCCAACTTTTTCACTCTCCTCTTTCACTTTCATCAAGAGGCTCTTTAGTTCTTCTTCACTTTCTGCCATAAGGGTGGTGTCATCTGCATATCTGAGGTTATTGATATTTCTCCCAGCAATCTTGATTCCAGCTCGTGCTTCTTCCAGCCCAGCGTTTCTCATGATGTACTCTGCATAGAACTTAAATAAGCAGGGTGACAATATACAGCCTTGACGTACTCCTTTCCTGATTTGGAAACAGTCTGTTGTTCCATGTCCAGTTCTAACTGTTGCCTCCTGACCTGCATGTAGGTTTCTCAACCACTCAATCAGGTGGTCTGGTATTCCCATCTCTTTCAGAATTGTACACAGTTTATTGTGATCCACTCAGTCAAAGGCTTTGGCATAGTCAATAAAGCAGAAATAGATGTTTTTCTGGAACTCTCTTGCTTTTTCAATGATCCAGCAGATGTTGGCAATTTGATCTCTGGTTCCTCTGCCTTTTCTAATTCCAGCTTGAACATCTGGAAGTTCATGGTTCACGTCTTGCTGGAGCCTGGCTTGGAGAATTTTGAGCATTACTTTACTAGCGTGTGAGATGAGTGCAATTGGGCAGTGGTTTGAGCACTCTTTGGCATTGCCTTTCTTTGGGATTGGAATGAAAACTGACCTTTTCCAGTCCTGTGGCCACTGCTGAGTTTTCCAAATTTGCTGGCATATTGAGTGCAGCACTTTCACAGCATCATCTTTCAGGATTTGAAATAGCTCAACTGGAATTCCATCACCTCCACTAGCTTTGTTCATAGTGATGCTTCCTAAGGCCCACTTGACTTCACATTCCAGGATGTCAGGCTCTAGGTGAGTGATCACACCACTGTCGTGAAGATCTTTTTTGTACGATTTTTACCCCAAGGCCAAATTTGCCTGTTACTCCAGATCTTTTTTGTACAATTCTTCTGTGTATTCGTGCCACCTCTTCTTAATATCTTCTGCTTCTGTTAGGTCCATACCATTTCTGTCCTTTATCAAACATATCTTTGCATGAAATGTTCCCTTGGTATCTCTAATTTTCTTGAAGAGATCTCTAGTCTTTCCCATTCTGTTGTTTTCCTCTATTTCTTTACATTGATCGCTGAGGAAGGCTTTCTTATCTCTCCTTGCTATTCTTTGGAACTCTGCATTCAAATGGATATATCTTTCCATTTCTCCTTTGCTTTTTTCTTCTCTTCTTTTCACAGCTATTTGTAAGGCCTCATCAGACAACCATTTTGCCTTTTTGCATTTTTTTACATGATGATGGTCTTGATTCCTGTCTCCTGTAGAATGTCACGAACCTCCGTCCATAGTTCATCAGGCACTCTGTCTATCAGATCTAGTCCTTTAATCTATTTCTCACTTCCACTGTATAGTCATAAGGGGTTTGATTTAGATCATACCTGAATGGTCCAGTCGTTTTCCCTACTTTCTTCAATTTAAGTCTGAATTTGGCAATAAGGAGTTCATGGTCTGAGCCACTGTCAGCTCCCAGTCTTGTTTTTGCTGACTGTATAGAGCTTCTCAATCTTTGGCTGCAAAGAATATAATCAATCTGATTTCGGTGTCATCCATCTGGTGATGTCCATGTGTAGAGTCTTCTCTTGTGTTGTTGGAAGAGGGTGTTTGCTATGACCAGTGCGTTCTCTTGGCAAAACTCTATTAGCTTTGCCCTGCTTCATTCCACACTCCAAGGCCAAATTTGCCTGTTACTCCAGGTATCTCTTGACTTCCTACTTTTGCATTCCAGTCCCCTACAATGAAAAGGACATCTTTTTGGAGTGTTAGTTCTAAAAGATCTTGTAGGTCATCATAGAACCGTTCAACTTCAGCTTCTTCAGCATTACTGGTTGGGGCATAGACTTGGATTACTGTGATATTGAATGGTTTGCCTTGGAAACAAACAGAGACCATTCTGTCGTTTTTGAGATGTCATCCAAGTACTGTATTTCGGACTCTTTTGTTGACCATGATGGCTACTCCATTTCTTCTAAGGGATTCCTGACCACAGTAGTAGATATAATGGTCATCTGAGTTAAATTCACCCATTCCAGTCCATTTTAGTTCACTGATTCCTAGAATGTTGATATTCACTCTTGCCATCTCCTGTTTGACCACTTCCAATTTGCCTTGATTCATGGACCTAACATTCCAGGTTCCTATGCAATATTGCTCTTTACAGTATCAGACCTTGTTTCTATCACTAGTCCCATCCACAACTGGATATTGTTTTTGCTTTGGCTCCATCCCTTCATTCTTTCTGGAGTTATTTCTCCACTGATCTCCAGCAGACACCTACTGACCTGGGGAGTTTCTCTTTCAGTATCCTATCATTTTGCCTTTTCATACTGTTCAGGGGTTCTCAAGGCAAAAATACTGAAATGGTTTGCTAGTCCCTTCTCCAGTGGACCGCATTCTGTCAGACCTCTCCACCATGACCTGTCTGTCTTGGGTGGCCCCACACAGCATGGCTTAGTTTCATTGAGTTAGACAAGGCTGTGGTCCTGTGATCAGATTGGCTAGTTTTCTGTGATTATGGTTTTAGTGTGTCTGCCCTCTGATGCCCTCTCGCAACACCTACCGTCTTACTTGGGTTTCTCTTACCTTGGATGAGGGGTATCTCCTCACGGCCGTCCCTCCTGACCTTGAATGTGGAGTAGCTCCTCTCGGCCCTCCTGCGCCCATGCTGCTGCTGCTCCTTAGACTGGGGTTGCTCCTCTCAGCCACCGCCCCTGACCTCGAGCGTGGGGTAGCTCCTTTTGGCCACACTTTTGCATTGTCCATCGCAGCCACAGCCGCCGCAAGATTTTAGTCTAAGAGGCTATGCCTGAGCATAGCATTTTTAAGTTCAGGAAAGTAACTCACACTGTTCAGAGACTATTCAGATGAAATAAAGGTAAAGAATGAAGAATAAATGGGCCATTCAACAGTACTTTTACATCAGCAGGGTTTTTTCCCCCCAAGATTGTCTATAAAATCAGACAAAAATTCCAAAATTACTCTGTAACTGTTTAGGGTTTGAAGGAGAGATACTAAGGTTGGTGATTAAAATGATTTCAGGGTTTCAAGAAACGAATTGGGCTTAGGGCTTTTGAGTTTTAAGTTTGAAAATCCTAGCTCCTCTGGAATCAGAGAGTGCTATAACTGAAATGAATTGCTAAATGCATGTCTTTATTTAAGAGATGACAGATGAATGGTACAGTCATTGAGTCCTCTTCTCCAGGGTCGTCCAGTTCTGACTCAGAGGTCACTAGCCATTCCATCACACAGTGCCAAGAACAGCAATGTTCTACCTTATGTAGTGTACAACACATCTCATATTTCTTATATTCTTTTATCCTAATAGGAACCTTCCACAGCGGATTAGAAACCAAAGAGATGGGGAAATGGAATCTCAGGGATGTTGACAGTAGAAGTGGCCTCAGAAGTCAGTCTTTAGACATGTGTCTTCTGACTTCCAGCAAGATCACTTTCATTGGAGTTGTTTCCTAAAACACATGTTGTTGTTGAGTTGTTCAGTCAAGTCCAAATCTCTGCGACCCCATGGACTGCAGCATGCTGGGCTACTTTGTCTTTCACTATCTCCTAGAGTTTGTTCAAACTCACGTCCATTGAATAGATGATGCCATTCCACCATCTCATCCTCTGTCACCCCCTTTTCCTCCTGCCTTCAGTCTTCCCCAGCCCCAGGGTCTTTTCTAATGAGTCAGCTCTTTGCATTAGGTGGCCAAAGTATTGGAGCTTCAGTTTCAGCATCAATCCTTCCAATGAATATTCAGGGTTGATTTCCTTTAGGATGGACTAGTTTGATCTCCTTGCAATCCAAAAGACTCTTAAGAGTCTTCTCTAGCACCACAGCTCAAAAGGATCAATTCTTCAGTGCTCAGCCTTCTTTATGGTTGAACTGTCATATATATACATGACTGCTGGAAAAACCATAGCTTTGACTAGACTAATCTTTGTCTCTGCTTTTTAATATGCTCTCTAGATTGGTCTAGGTTGGCAAACTATTCAGTATCACAGCAATCCAGGTCTATGCCCCAGCTAGTAATGCTGAAGAAGCTGAAGTTGAACAGTTCTATGAAGACCTACAAGACCTTCTAGAACTAACACCCAAAAAAGATGTTCTTTTCATTATAGGGGACTGGAATGCAAAAGTAGGAAGTCAAGAGATACTTGGAGTAACAGGCAAATTTGGCTTTGACGTACGAAATGAAGCAGGGCAAAGGCTAATAGAGTTCTGCCAAGAGAACGCACTGGTCATAACAAACACCCTCTTCCAACAACACAAGAGAAGACTCTACACATGGAATGGACATCACCAGATGGTCAACACCAAAATCAGATTGATTATATTCTTTGCAGCCAAAGATTGAGAAGCTCTATACAGTCAGCAAAAACAAGACTGGGAGCTGACTGTGGCTTGGATCATGGACTCTTTATTGCCAAATTCAGACTGAAATTGGAGAAAGTGGAGAAAATCACTGGACCATTCAGGTATGACCTAAATCAAATCCCTTATGACTATACAGTGGAAGTGAGAGATAGATTTAAAGGACTAGATCTGATAGAGTGCCTGATGAGCTATGAATGGAGACATGTGACATTGTACAGGAGACAAGAATCAAGACCATCCCCCAGGAAAAGAAATGAAAAAAAGCAAAATGGTTGTCTGATGAGGCCTAACAAATAGCTGTGAAAAGAAGAGAAGAAAAAAGCAAAGGAGAAAAGGAAAGATATTCCCATTTGAATGCAGAGGTCCAAATAATAGCAAGGAGAGACATGAAGGCCTTCCTCAGCGATCAATGCAAAGAAATAGAGGAAAACAACAGAATGGGACAGACTAGAGATCTCTTCAAGAAAATTAGAGATACCAATGATGGCCACATTGTTGTACTGATGTGATGGAATTCCAGTTGAACTATTTCAAATCCTGAAAGATGATGCTGTGAAAGTGCTGCACTCAATATGCCAGCAAATTTGGAAAACTCAGCAGTGGCCACAGGACTGGAAAAGGTCAGTTTTCATTCCAATCCCAAAGAAAGGCAATGCCAAAGAGTGCTCAAACCACTGCCCAGTTGCACTCATCTCACACGCTAGTAAAGTAATGCTCAAAATTCTCCAAGCCAGGCTCCAGCAAGACGTGAACCATGAACTTCCAGATGTTCAAGCTGGAATTAGAAAAGGCAGAGGAACCAGAGATCAAATTGCCAACATCTGCTGGATCATTGAAAAAGCAAGAGAGTTCCAGAAAAACATCTATTTCTGCTTTATTGACTATGCCAAAGCCTTTGACTGAGTGGATCACAATAAACTGTGTACAATTCTGAAAGAGATGGGAATACCAGACCACCTGATTGAGTGGTTGAGAAACCTACATGCAGGTCAGGAGGCAACAGTTAGAACTGGACATGGAACAACAGACTGTTTCCAAATCAGGAAAGGAGTACGTCAAGGCTGTATATTGTCACCCTGCTTATTTAAGTTCTATGCAGAGTACATCATGAGAAACGCTGGGCTGGAAGAAGCACGAGCTGGAATCAAGATTGCTGGGAGAAATATCAATAACCTCAGATATGCAGATGACACCACCCTTATGGCAGAAAGTGAAGAAGAACTAAAGAGCCTCTTGATGAAAGTGAAAGAGGAGAGTGAAAAAGTTGGCTTAAAGCTCAACATTCCGAAAACTAAGATCATGACATCAGGTCCCATCACTTCATGGCAAATAGATGTGGAAACAGTGGAAACAACGGCTGACTTTACTTTTCAGGACTCCGAAATCACTGCAGATGGTGATTGCAGCCATGAAATTAAAAGACACTTATTCCTTGGAAGGAAAGCTATGACCAACCTAGACAGCATATTAAAAAGTAGAGACATTAATTGCCAACAAAGGTCCATCTAGGCAAGGCTATGGTTTTTCCAGTGGTCATGTATGGATGTGAGAGTCGGACTATAAAGAAAGCTGAGTGCCACAGAATTGATGCTTTTGATCTGTGGTGTTGGAGAAGACTCTTGAGAGTCCCTTGGACTGCAAGGAGATCCAACCAGTCCATCCTAAAGGAGATCAGTCCTGGGTGTTCATTGGAAAGACTGATGTTGAAGCTGAAACTCCAATACTTTGGCCACCTGATGCAAAGAGCTGACTCATTGGAAAAGACCCTGATGCTGGGAAAGATTGGGGACAGGAAGAGAACGGAATGACAGAGGATGAAATGGTTGGATGGCATCACCGACTCGATGGACATGGATTTGGATAGACTCCGTAAGTTGGTGATGGACAGGAAGGCCTGGCATGCTGTGCTTCATGGGGCCCAAAGAGTCAGACACGACTGAGAAACTGAACTGAACTGAACTAGATTGGTCATAGTTTTTCTTCTAAGGAGCAAATGTCTTTTAATTTCATGGCTGTAGCCACCATCTGCAGTGATTTTGGAGCCCAAGAAAATAAAACCTGTTACTATTTCCATTTTTTCTTTATCTACTTGCCATGAAGTGAAGGGACCAGATGCCTACTTTTTTTTGAATGATGAGTTTTAAGCTACCTTTTTCACTCTCATTTTCACCTTCATCAAGAAGCTCTTGAGTTCCTCCTCGCTTTCTGCCAAGAGGGTGGTGTCATCTTCATATCTGAGGTTATTGATATTTCTCCTGGCAATCTTGATTCCAGCTTGTGCTTCATCTAGTCCATGATTTCACATGATGTATTCTGCATATAGGTTAAGTAAGCAGGATGACACTGTACAGCCTTGACATACTCCTTTCCCAGTTCAAAACCAGTGTGTTGGTCCATGTCTGGTTCTAACTGCTGGTTCTAACTGCTGCTTCTTGACCTTCATACAGGTTTCTTAGGAGGCAGATAAGGCAGTCTAGTGGCAGCTTCACTTGTAGCTCAGTTAGTAAACAATCTGCCTGCAATGCAGGAGACCTGGGTTCGATTCCTGGGTTGGGAAGATCTCCTGAAGAAAGAAAAGGCAACCCACTCCAGTATTCTTGTCTGGAGATTCCCATGGACAGAGGAACCTGGAGGGCTACAGTCCGTGGGGTCACAAGAGTCAGACACAACTTAGCGACTAAACCACCACAAGGTGTTCTAGTATTCCCACATCTTTAGGAATTTTCCAGGAGTTTGGGTAAACTGGGAGTTGGTGATGGACAGGGAGGTCTGGCGTGCTGCAGTCCATTTACCCAAACTCCTGTCCATCGAGTCGGTGATGCCATCCAGTCATCTCATCCTTGGTCGTCCCCTTCTCATCGTGCCCCCAACCCCTCCCAGCATCAGGGTCTTTTCCAGTGAGTCAGCTCTTCATGTGAGGTGGTCAAAGTATTATTAGTGACTATAAATACAAAACTGACCACAGAATTATACATACACATACCTATCAAGAATAAGATTCTTGGTCTTACTCCTCCTTAGTCTTGTCTCTAAAAGGAATAAATATTTTATGTTTTACAACATTACTTAAACATAAATTTGGTGAAATTGAAAAATACTTAGTGTTTGTTTCATGTCACTGTATGATCTCTCTGAATGACTATGGGACAAAAAAATATGCCTGAGCTGTGAGAGTGAGAAACATCATAGAAAGTAAATCCAAGTCATCTCTTATTAGTTGTCTAGCCATAGAAAGATCACTAAATCCTAGCTCTAAAATGACATGAATGCTTATTTTAGAGGAGAGAATAGTAATATAGATTAAATAATATTATCATAATAAGTTTCCTAATATAAATCTGTTTGATGGTACATAATATGGGAAGGTATTGAATGGTATATTAAAATATATAAAAACTACAAAATAGTATCACTATTGAGGATAAAAACAGGTCAAAGTATCCATGCATGTTATTTTGGAAATGTCTTTTTGCTGCTGTCTTGTTTGAAGTGAACAAAAAGAATTAATGCATTTCTGAGCTAACCTTGTCTTCTTTCAAGAGAAAGTAAGTTTATTTTCTCCTAACCATCATCAGACAACTTTGTGGGCTCTGGAATTTTTTCTGCTTCAAAGCAAGCCTGTCATGTTACAATAATGAGTGCCTACATCAATAGTTCCTTCCTTCAGATATAGAAAAAGAATAAAAGAAAGAAAACCAAAATGGCAAGCATAAATATAACTTAGAGTCTATAAACTATGTCTTTCCTGGTTGGTCATTTATCACAAGTGAGTGATTGGCCATGATGGTTTCCAGTTACATAATCTTCCAAGTTTGGAATCTGCTGTCATTTAAATAATAACTAATTTTAAACATTATCCAATGATATAGGAGAAGGAAATTAGTCCAGAAAAAGCAAGAAGCATAATTCATCCAACTACCAAGTGCCTCTCTGATGTGATCCCCATAGTTAAGCATATTAACATTGATCCAACTGCATTTAATCAGAGTTCAGCAATGCCAACAATCCAATTAAGCTCAGGATTCTATATAAGCTAAATTTTATTAATTAAATGACATTTAAAGTTGCTTTATTTTGTTCTTTACTTCCTTTTTAAGGAAGAACAGATTGCAGACTTGGAGGTTTTCCAGTAATTCAAAATATTCAATGTCAAATGAGTTGTTACCTACTGATAAAAAAAAGACTTAACATTGAGCACAGTCTAACATTTTAAAACACACTTTGAAATAATTAAATACCACATATAGTGTGCTTTAAAGAATCAATTAAAGTTAGAAGCTTTTTATTATATCACGTGCCTAATTAATATAAAAATGAATTCTAGGGTTTAGGAATTATATTTACTCTTAATTCTATCTTAAACAAGAGTTAATAATTTATAATAATGTAGTGTGATTTGTATTATAAACAAGTGATACATACATATATTATTTCATAGTCTATTTTATATTTTAAGATGACAAAACAAAAGCAAATTTTCTACCTTTGCAAGTAACTTCAAAACTTAGAGGAAATTGACACAACAGAGTCCTATTGTGAAAAGTTCTCTAATGAGTAATCTTTATCCTTTGCAGATTCTAGAAACAAATGTTTCATGTCACTGTATCATCTCTCTGAATGACTATGGGACAAAAAAAATATGCCTGAGCTGTGAGAGTGAGAAACATCATAGAAAGTAAATCCAAGTCATCTCTTATTAGTTGTCTAGCCATAGAAAGATCACTAAATCCTAGCTCTAAAATGAGATGAGTGCTTATTTTAGAGGAGAGAGTAGTAATATAGGTTAAATGATATTATCATATTAAGTTTCCTGATATAAGTCTGTTTGATGGTATATAATTTGGGAATATATTGAATGATACATTAAAATATATAAAAACTATGAAATAGTTTTATTAAAGGAGGACCTGACAGCATGTTAATCAATCACCTGTCTGTCCAAGGAAGTGGTCGAGACGGGGGAGAGGAGGAGAATTATCTCAGATCTGAGGTCCCAGTAAGATTGGGATCTAAAATTATTTATATTGCTAAGGTCATCAAGGCAAAAAGTGTTACTGTACTCAGAAAACCTCTTAACTGTAATAAAATATTTGGGGAGATTTTTGACACCTAACTCCTAGTTAGCTCTGTGCTTTAGAAAAATAGGCTAGGGTTCTAAGGCTAGAATGACTATGCTGGACCTTCTATAAACTACTTCACAGTTGCAATTGTTAGTCACCTAGTTTTGTGACTAACTTTTTACAGAAATGGCAATTCACAATTTATCTAAAATACTATAGTTAATATTATAGATGGTTATAGATGACTTTGGACATGATTAAAATGACCCTAAACATCTTCAGGACTATAGGACTAGATGAAGAGTAGGGGGAAATGGCATTTCAAATATAACTCCATTTGTACTCTTTTGACAGATAAGATTTCATTAGATTCACTAAAATGGGGTTATGCCTCCCTCCTCATCCCATCCCTCTGAGTAATCCTAGTGCACCAGCCCTGAGCACTTGTCTCATGCATCAAACCTGGACTGGCGATCTGTTTCACAATTGATAATATACATGTTTAAATGCTATTCTCTCAGATCATCCCACCCTCGCCTTCTCCCACAGAGCCCAAAAGTCTGTTCTGTACATCTGTGTCTCTTTTTCTGTCTTGCATATAGAGTTATTGTTACCATCTTTCTAAATTCCATACATATGCATTAGAATACTGCATTGGTGTTTTTCTTTCCGGCTTACTTCACTCTGTATAATAGGCTCTAGTTTCATCCACCTCATTAGAACTGATTCAAATGTATTCTTTTTAATAGCTGAGTAATATTCCATTGTGTATATGTACCACAGCTTCCTTATCCATTCATCTGTTGATGGGCATCTAGGTTGCTTCCATGTCCTGGCTATTATAAACAGTGCTGTGATGAACATTGGGGAACACCTGTTTCTTTCAGTTCTGGTTTCCTCTGTGTGTATGCCCAGCAGTGGGATTGCTGGGTCATATGGCAGTTCTAGTTCCAGTTTTTTAAGGAATCTCCACACTGTTCTCCATAGTGGCTGTACTAGTTTGCATTACCACCAACAGTGTAAGAGGGTTCCCTTTTCTCCACACCCTCTCCAGCATTTTTTGCTTAAAGACTTTTGGATAGCAGCCATTCTGACTGAAGTGAAATGGTACCTCACTGTGGTTTTGATTTGCATTTCTCTAATAATGAGTGATGTTGAGCATCTTTTCATGTGTTTGTTAGCCATCTGTATGTCTTCTTTGGAGAAATATCTGTTTAGTTCTTTGGCCCATTTTTTGATTGGGTCATTTATTTTTTTGGAATTGAGTTGCAGGAGTTGCTTGTATATTTTTGAGATTAATTCTTTGTCCATTGCTTCGTTTGCTATTATTTTCTGCCATTCTGAAGGCTGTCTTTTCACCTTGCTTATAGTTTCCTTTTTTGTGTGCAAAAGCTTTTAAGTTTAATTAGGAGCCATTTGTTTATTTTTGCTTTTATTTCCAATATTGTGGGAGGTGGGTCATAGAGGATCTTGCTGTGATTTATGTCAGAGAGTGTTTTGCCTATGTTCTCCTCTAAGAGTTTTATATTTTCTGGTCTTACATTTAGATATTTAATCCATTTTGAATTTATTTTTGTGTATGGTGTTAGAAAGTGTTCTGGTTTCATTCTTTTACAAGTGGTTGATCAGTTTTCCCAGCACCACTTGTTAAAGAGGTTGTCTTTTCTCCATTGTATATCCTTGCCTCCTTTGTCGAAGATAAGGTGTCCATAGGTATGTGAATTTATCTCTGGGCTTACTATTTTATTCCACTGATCTATATTTCTGTCTTTGTGCCAGTACCATACTGTCTTGATGACTGTGGCTTTGTAGTAGAGTCTGAAGTCAGTCAGGTTGATTCCTCCAATTCCACTCTTCTTTCTCAAGATTGCTTTGGCTATTCAAGGTTTTTTGTATTTCCATACAAGTTGTGAAATTATTTGTTCTAGTTCTGTGAAAAATACCATTTGTAGCTTGATAGGGATTGCATTGACTCTATAGATTGCTTTGGATAGTATATCATTTTGACAATATTGATTCTTCCAATCCATGAACATGGTATATTTCTCCATCTATTTGTGTCCTCTTTGATTTCTTTCATCAGTGTTTTATAGTTTTCTATATATGGCTCTTTTGTTTCTTTAGGTAGATATATTCCTAAGTATTTTATTCTTTTTGTTGCAGTGGTGAATGGGATTGTTTCCTTAATTTCTCTTTCTGTTTTCTCATTGTTAATGTATAGGAATGCAAGGGATTTCTGTGTGTTAATTTTATACCCTGCAACTTTAATATATTCATTGATTAGCTCTTGTAATTTTCCGATAGAGTCTTTAGGGTTTTCTATGTAGAGGATCATGTAATCTGCAAACAGTGAGAGTTTTACTTCTTCTTTTCCTATGTGGATTCCTTTTATTTCTTTTTCTGCTCTTATTGCTGTGGCCAAAACTTCCAAAACTATGCTGAATAGTAGTGGTGAGAGTGGGCACCCTTGCCTTGTTCCTGACTTTAGGGGAAATGCTTTTAATTTTTCACCATTGAGGATAATGCTTGCTGTGGGTTTGTCATACATAGCTTTTATTATGTTGAGGTATGTTCCTTCTATTCCTGCTTTCTGGAGAGTTTTTATCATAAATGGATGTTGAATTTTGTCAAAGGCATCTTTTTTTTTTTTTTAAACATCCATTGTAATTGAATGAAATTTGCTATGTCATTGAAAGGAAATATACACATCTAGGTTCATAGATTTGAAAATACATTTGTGCACTGGAGAAGGGAATGGCAAACCACTTCAGTATTCTTGCCTTGAGAACCACATGAACAGTATGAAAAGGCAAAATGATAGGACACTGAAAGATGAAAACCCTAGGTCGGAGGGTGCCCAATATGCTACTGGAGAAGAGTGGAGAAATAACTCCAGAAAGAATGAAGGGATGGAGCCAAAGCAAAAACAACACCCAGCTGTGGATGGGACTGGTGATAGAAGCAAGGTTTGATGCTGTAAAGAGTAATATTGCATAGTAACCTAGAATGTTAGGTCCAATAATCATGGCAAATTGGAAGTGGTCAAACAGGAGATGGCAAGACTGAACATCAACAATCTAGGAATCAGCAAACTAAAATGGACTGGAATGGGTGAATTTAACTCAGATGACCATTATATCTACTACTGTGGGCAGGAATCCCTTTGAAGAAATGGAGTAGCCATCACAGTCAACAAAAGAATCCGATATGCAGTACTTGGATGCAATCCCAAAAATGACAGAATTGTCTCTGTTTGTTTCCAAGGCAAACCATTCAATATCACAGTAAACCAATCTCTACCCTGACCAGGAATGCTGAAGAAGCTGAAGTTGAACAGTTCTATGAAGACCTACAAGACCTTCTATAACTAACACCCAAAAAAAGATGCCCTTTTCATCATAGGGGACTGGAATGCAAAAGTAGGAAGTCAAGAAACATCTGGAGTAACAGGCAAATTTGGCCTTGCAGTACAGAATGAAGCAGGGCAGAGGCTAATAGAGTTCTGCCAAGAGAACGCACTGGTCATAGCAAACACCCTCTTCCAACAACACAAGAGAAGACTCTACACGTGGACATCACCAGATGGTCAACACTGAAATTAGATTGATTATATTCTTTTCAGCCAAAGATGGAGAAGCTCTATACAGTCAGCAAAAACTGGGAACTGACTGTGGCTCAGATCATGAACTCCTAATTGCCAAATTCAGACTGATATTGAAGACAGTGGGGAAAACCACTAGACCATTCAGGTATGACCTACATCAAATCCCTTATGACTATACAGTGGAAGTGAGAAATAGATTTAAGTGACTAGATCTGATAGGCAGAGTGCCTGATGAACTATGGACAGAAGTTCATGACATTGTATAGGAGACAGGAATCAAAACCATCCCCATGGAAAAGAAATTCAAAAAAGCAAAATGACTGTTTGAGGAGCCCTTATAAATAGCTATGAAAAGAAGAGAAGAAAAAAGCAAAGGAGAAAAGGAAAGATATATCCGTTTGAATGCAGAGTTCCAAAGAATAGCAAGGCGAGATAAGAAAGCCTTCCTCCACGATCAATGCAAAGAAATAGAGGAAAACAATAGAATGGGAAAGACTAGAGATCTCTTCAAGAAAATTAGAGATACCAAGGGAACATTTCATGCAAAGATATGTTCGATAAAGGACAGAAATGGTATGGACCTAACAGAAGCAGAAGATATTAAGAAGAGGTGGCAAGAATATACAGAAGTACTGTACAAAAAAGATCTTCATGAACCAGATAATCATGATGGAGTGATCACTCACCTAAAGCCAGACATCCTGGAATGTGAAATCAAGTGCGCCTTAGGAAGGATTACTACATCGAAGCTAGTGGAGGTGATGGAATTCCAGTTGAGCTATTTCAAATCCTGAAAGATGATGCTGTGAAAGTGCTGCACACAATATGTCAGCTAATTTGGAAAACTCAGCATTGGCCACAGGACTGGAAAAGGTCAGTTTTCATTCCAATCCCAAGGAAAGACAATGCTAAAGAATCCTCAAACTACCGCACAATGGCACTCATCTCACATGCTCGTAAAGTAATGCTCAAAATTCTCCAAGCCAGGCTTCAGCAATACGTGAACCAGGGATCAGGTTGCCAACATCTGCTGGATCATCGAGAAACCAGGAGAGTTCCAGAAAAACATCTATTTCTGCTTTATTAACATACAAAGCAAGTTTAATTTCAATCATTGTCTACAGAAAGAGAGCGAGATGGTCAAGGACTTCCCTGGTGGGGCTCAGTGGTAAAGAATCCACATGCCAATAAAAGAGACATGGTTTGATTCCTGGTTCAGGAAGATCCCCTGGAGGAGGAAATGGCAACCCACTTCAGTGTTCTTACTCTGGAAATCCCATAGACAGAGGAGCCTGGTGGGCACAGTCCATGGGGTCACAAAGAGTCACACACGACTCAGCAACTAAACAACAATCCATCTACTGCCTTGAAACTCAATGTGATGGCTGACTCACATAGCAGCTCACATGGTAACGACAAGTGTCTCCTTTGAGGAGCAAAATTTTAAGTCTGTATCCCTCTTTTTACTCTGCAAAGCCTGGCTTGGTACCAATAGTCTTCTGGGCTGGAGGAAGCACAAGCTGGAATCAAGATTGCCAGGAGAAGTGTCAATGGCCTCGGATATGCAGATGGCACCGCCCTTGTGGCAGGGGGTGAGGGGGAGCTGGGGAGCCTCTTGATGGGGGTGGAGAAGGAGGGTGAAGGGGTTGGCTTAGGGCCCAGCATTCGGAGGGCTGGGATCGTGGCATCTGGTCCCGTCGCTTCATGGCAGTTAGATGGGGAGGCGGTGGAGATAGTGACAGACTTTGTCTTCTTGGGCTCCGGAGTTGCTGCGGATGGTGACTGCAGCCATGATACTGACGGACGCTTGCTACTTGGAGGAGGGGCTATGACAAACCTAGACAGCGTATTGAAGAGCGGGGGCATTGCTTTGCCGGGAGCGGTCCGTCTAGTCAAAGCTGTGGTTTTTCCGGTGGTCGTGTATGGATGTGGGAGCTGGACTGTGTCGGGGGGCTGGGTGCCGAGGGGTTGATGCTTTTGAACTGTGGAGTTGGAGAAGACTCCTGAGAGTCCCTTGGACTGCAAGGAGATCCAACCAGTCCATTCTAAAGGAAATCAGTCCTGAGTATTCATTGGAAGGACTGATGCTGATGCTGAAGCTGAAACTCCAGTACTTTGGCCACCTGATGTGAAGAACTGACTCATTAGAAAAGACCCTGGTGCTTGGAAAGACTGAATGTGGGAGGAGAAGGGGACGACAGAGAATGAGATGGTTGGATGGCATCACCGACTCAATGGACATGAGTTTGAGTAAACTCTGGGAGTTGGTGATGGACAGGGAGGCCTGGCATGATGCAGTCCACGTAGTTGCAAGGAGTCGGACATGACTGAGCAACTGAACTGAACTGAACTGACTGAAGGATCTTGATAATATTTTATAAATAACCACTGTGGATATATGGGGAAAAGTCAATATTTTAAAGAATGTTATTAGAACAGATAAAAATGTTATATTCAACACGAGGGAAAGCAATTTTGCAAATTCTATAAAATTATATTATCTATAAAAGTGAATAACATATAAGAGAAAAGACATTTTTTGTAAAGATATCTCTTTACTTTGTCAAATTAAATGTTCACATTTAATGATAATAAAAAAAGAAAATACATTTGTGATATTACCTTTTCTATTATCAAATTAGCCCTTCAGTTAGAATTCATTTTGATTGTAATAGCATTGACATTGATTTCCTTCATGAACACCATTCAGTGGGGTTGGGGAATTATATTTTGCATCAGGGATTGTTACAAGGATTTTGTCAGCCCACAAATTAATACTCAGTACTGGTCATCTGTGTAGTGATAATGAATAATCACAGTGGTTTTATATTATATGTTATATTTTAAGAGAATATTATATTTAAAAAAACCCTAGCAAACTACTTAAGATTATTTTAGTTCCAGAGGCTCTTTTTTATAAAATTTCTGGCGTTCATTTTCAAAACATTGAAAATATGCTCAATCAGAGCCTGCTCTTAATGAAGTTAAAACTGTAATTAGAAAAGCCTGAACATACTGCTCTGATGATGTAAGTGATTATTAGTATGTTTATTCCTAATACAAAAGGATTCTACAGATGATTTTGTTAGCTTCACTATCTTTAAAATTCTGATATCATACATTTACTAGGAAGCTAAAGCTTCAAGGTAAAACTTTATGCAATAACCTCATATAATTATTTCCCACTTTTGGTATCTAAGCAACTAAACAAATGAAAAAATACCATATTGACAATGTAAGGTATTTAAGCTTGGCTGCAACTGCCCAGAGCTTCTATTTCAACTTCTTTTCTCTCTGGGACCTGCCACTAATGTGACAATCAATCCATCTGTGCTTCTAGTTATTAAAGGAGAACCTGGCAGCCCGTTAATCAATCACCTGGCTGTCCAAGGAAGCAGCAGAGATGTTGAGGGGAGAGGAGGAGAATTATCTCAGACCTGAGGTCAGTAGTACTCCTTTCAGAGGGGAAGCACCCAAGATTCGGTAGCCTCAGGTGAGTTGTTTTATTGGTCTCCTGCAATTTTTCCTTTATTCTACAATGACCTTGAGAACATACCAGATAATTCAGGCAGGCCAGGAAGCAACAGCCCATTTCCTCAGCGCTCTGAAGGTGAGAGGCACTTTCCTTCAAGGTAATGCATTTTATTTGTGCTGCTTTTCACAGTTTGACTTTAGGCAGCTTCTAGATGACTTCTTAACCTGTAATTTTCCTAAGAAATTGAGGGATGTGTTGCCGGGGTGTGTATGTATATGTATTTAAATCAACTTCTTTCTAGTCAAGAAAAAAGGAAACAACCTACATTTTCAAATCTTTTTGACTATTCCATCTGCTTAGGATTCTAATCAAGGACTCATGTTTGGAGACCAAATGCTTTTGTCTGGCTATCATTGCTACCACCCTTAATCCTTTGTAGAGAGATTTATCCATTCTAACCTTCAACACGTAATTCTCACTGTAGTCATCCTAGTTTTCTTCACATCACATATACAACCCATTTCTGTTCTCCTTCTATGCCTTTGTTTTTGCCTTTTCACTACTTTTGCAATTGCCTGGACTTTTTGATTCATTACCGTGTAGAATGTACCCTTTCTTCAAAATTCAACCCAGTCTTTCTCTTTTTTTGGCTGCACTGCATTGTATGTGGAATCTTAGTTCCTCAACCAGGGATTGAACCTGTGTCCTTGTCAGCAGAAGCACAGAGTCCTAACCAGTTCCATTGGACCACCAGAGAAGTCCCTCAGTCTTTCTGATATCACAGTTTCTTTTGATAAAATCACAACCCCCTTTTCCCCTCATAATATTTTTTCTGAATTAATTAAATCAGTTTAACAAGTGATTATATAATGGCATATCTAAATTTTTTATATGTCTCTTACCTTGTTCTGCAAAGTTTAAATGTGAGATTGAGGACTATATCCCTGTAACCTATATCGAAGAGTTAAGGGCCTCGGGGTGCTCTATAGCTCTTTTCTGATTGATTTTTGCCAGTCACTGAGCAATTAACATGGGATCAATTTCTTTTTCTCACTATATAAGATTCTACAACTTATATTGAAGTAGGAAATGCTTTTCTTTCTATATGGCAGGCAAGAAGAGGGTTTTTAAAAATGTGCTTTAGGCATATTCCATGTAAGATAATTTTGGCATATTTACTTGTTTATATTATTGTTTTTGTTTGCTACTGCTAAGATTCACTAATATTCCCTATGTAAACAGCTCTTTGCAAGAAACTCACCCTCAACAGGAAGCCCCTTTTCTTGTCACTTTAGCAAAATTTTATGGTAACTAACTTTTAAACCAGGCACCATCATGTTCTACTCATCACCAGCCCATGAACACTTTTCAAATCTTTAATCACACATGCTGTGCCATGCCTGCTTCTGAGTCATGTCCGATTCTTTGCGACCCTATGGACTGTAGCACACCAAGCTCCTCTGTCCGTGAAACTTTCCAGGAGAGAAAACTGGAGTGGGTTGCCATTTCCTGCTCCAGGGGATTTTCCCGACCTAGGGATCGAACTCGTGTCTCTTTACGTCTCCTGCATTGGCAGGGGAGTTCTTTACCACTAGCATCACCTGGGAAGCCCACAATACCTTGCCTAATTGATCAGTTCTTTCTGTAGATCAAAGAAGTAGAAATGAAGAGTAAGTAATGAACAGATGAACTGATCTCTTCCTTAGCTTCCCCTTCAGTAATATCCCAAACTGTGTGAACAAGATAACAAGAGGAAGACCAGGAGGAGTCGATAAGCCTGCATACAAGCCTGCACACAGTCGGGGAGGGTGATAACTCTGACTCCCTATCTCAATGATTCACTGAGACTACCTCCTTGTTTCCCTTAAAAGCTTTCATGGCCCAGCAGAATCTTTGGAGGTGATTTTTGGGGAACACTGAGTCCCCCATCTCCCCAGGTTGCTGGCATTGTGGTTAAAGCCACCTTTGCTTTCTGCCAACATTTGTGAGTACTGATTTTGTAAGCAGTGAGCAGCAGGACTTGATTCATTCCATAACACCTTGACTGTCTTGTTTTGATTAGTTGAAATCCCTATCCCATTGTTCGTATGCAAGCATTTCAGTGACTGGACCATCATAATTTGATCTTTGTTGCTTTTACTCTAAAAGAAAAAAGGAAAAATCTTGCATTGCTTATGGATATCAAATTGGGATAAGGAGAGCTTCTTTGCTGTAATTTTAGTATTCATTATTTGTGTTCTCTAGTTCTTATTCGTTTTTTTTCTGTTCTTATGCTCAGTTGCTCGATTGTCTCCAACTCTGTGGCCCCATGGACAATAGCCCACCAAGCTCCTCTGTCCATGGAATTTTCCAGGCAAGAATACTGGAGTGGGGTGCTATTTCATCCTCCAGAGGATCTTCCTGACCCAGAGATCAAACCTATGTCTCTTGTGTCTCCTGCATTGGCAGGCGGTTTCTTAACCATGCTGCCACCTTTATCAGGTCTCTAATTATATGAAGTATAATAGCAAAATGAGCAAAAATAATCCTTTCATATAAAACTGCTGTCAGAAGCACTTCATTCTAGGACATTAGGATATGGTAAACAAGAAGTTTATGAAAAATGCAACTGCTATTCCTCTCTAGATAATACTCTTTAATATAAGAACACAGTCTGAATTGCTTTTTTTTTAAAAAAAAATTCAATGAGGCAATAGGCAAATTACAGCACCAAAAAAAAGCTGCCCCAAATGCTGTCATTTTCATGCCCAACTAAAAATATTTCATATTGCTTGCTTTTAGGAAATAAATAGCTATTAAAATAATTGTTTCATAAGTGTAACTGAGAACACTACTGAGAGTGGATAATCAGTACATAGTGGGTCACCAGCCTTGCTTTTTTCGGGGGGAGGGGTATGAGAGCCAGTTAACAAGATGCGGGGATGTCTACAAATAGAAATTGATTGGCAGCAAATTGGAATGTGGAGAGATAAACAAAGCTCATTTGATCAAAAAAAAAATAATAATGTCACTTATGCATTAAAATGGAAGAGTGAGCAGAGAAGGTTCTTGGGATTGATTAGGAATGAGTGCAAATAAACAGAAAAATTTGGGACAATTGGAATTGAATCAGGCTTTTCGTCACCCCACTATACTGCTGCGCTCATCCCTATTAACTTTGTCCCCTTCTGACTGTTCACAGTCCCTGACATCTAAATCTGCTCCCCCTTCCAGCTCCAGATGCAGTGCCATGGTGGTTCCTGACAACCTGACTGACAGGCTCTGGTTATGTCAGCCTCAGTTTTTAACCTAAAAGCCCATGTCTGAGCCCATCACCCAGTCCTGGTAACAGTGGTCCCTGCAGTTCTCTAGTTTCTAGTCTGGTTTAAAGTCTGCTTCTTTCTGGTATGGCTTTTGGGTACCTGCCTTCCTGTTTTTCTCAAATAAGTTGCTTACTTCTCTATTAGATTTTCTTGTGCTATAATTCCAACAGATAAGTCTTTCTCTAGTGCTAGAGTACTGCTCTGAAGCCATTTTAAAATATCTTACTCCTGGAAGCTGGGATTATGTCAGTTGGTGCAGATATTTAGAATACTATATAGTTTTAGGCACAGACGGGTGTCTGGCTGGCTTTCTTCTACATTCTGCCTTCCTGATTTAACCCTCACTTCTGATACGATGGCCGAGACCCTTGAGCTACTTTGTTCTCTGTGACTGAGGTAGGAGGTAGATGCCCTCCCCACCAAGGGTAAAGTGACTGGAGATTCATTTCCTATGGGCTGAAACGCCAAGACAAGAATAGCAGAACAATTAAAGGAGAAGGCTGGGCCCCGCCCAGATCACATATTTCTTATGTGGAGACAGCCCCCGCCACACATGTGCAGAAAGTTCTCCTTAGAGGTCAAAGGAGGAGTTATGCCAAGGAATGGCATCATTCTTTCTTCTACTTTGCTCAGAAATCTGTGTGAACTGTCCAGATTCTGTGGTCACCGTAATGCTGACTCACATGCATGTAGATCCAATAGTGCTTACTCAATATTAAATCATTTCCTCTCTCTTCTATATTGGTAGAGGGGGGTCTTCTGTTGATTGGCTTGTTTATTTTTTTACCTACACTTATATCTTAGAAATTTTTTAAAGATTTCTTAATTAAACATTAAAGATTATATTAATATTCATTTCTTGTATTTGAATAAATGCATATGAAGTACTTTATCCCTTCTCATTCTTCCTATTGTATTTACTTATTATTTTGAGAAATTTTGTCTATCCAAATAGATTAACTCTTTAGAGAAAAACTGAATATATTAAGTCCAGAATAAAATTATTTTAGGTTCAGGACTTAAAGCTTTAAGAAGAACACTGGCCAACTAGAGTTCTGTTTGTTTTTTCTTTCTAATTAACAGTGAAAGCCTCACCTTGCAGCCCTTAATAATTGTAAACTTTGATCCTTGCTTTATATTCCATTCAGGCATTATCTCCTCTGAGAAGCCTTTCCAATCCATGATAAACCACTTAATTATTCCTATTCCTCAGCTTTTAAAACATTTTTTGCCTCAATCTCCAATTAGCATTAAGACCTTGCATTAATTTTCAGGTATATATTATATTCCAAGTAAGAATAGAACTGGCTTAAAGCGGGGCTATTTGCTAGTGCTCTGTATCTCACAAGCCCTTACACAGAGCCAGCAAATTTAATAAATAAGAAAACATCTTCTGAAAATGCAAGGTTTAAGCTCATTTACTTCCATATTTGGAGAAGGAGATGGCAACCCACTCAAGTATTCTTGCCTGGAGAATCCCATGGACAGAGGAGCTTGGTGAGCTACAGACCATGAGGTTGCAAAGAGTTGGACATGACTAAGCAACTAATACTACTAACTAACTGACTTCCATAATATTTCTTCCTTGTCCTACATTCTACCTCTGGATTTAAGACATGTTCATAGAAATTTTCTCAGAGATATAATCACTGTGATTTTTACTGGCTAGTCTCTTTGCTCGTCCAGCATATAAGAGAAGACTAACATCCAGAGATATGAACAAAATTATTTCTAACTGAAGTCTCCTATATTTAAAGGGAAATGTAAGACCAAAACAAGCAAAGATTACTGGATATCCTTTCAATGGAATGTGAGAGCTTCTGAAGATTATATGACCCTGTAGCATATTCAGGACTGCCTTCTCTAGGCTATTGTACAACTCCGTAGAGATTAAATTGAAATTGAAGAAACAGCAAGTTGGTGGCAATGCAAATAGATTTCATTCAGTGGCAGAACAACACTTTCCCATGTAAAAGCCGGTTTTATATCCATTTGCTAGTTCATTTCAATATTCCTGGTCTATAAAGGTATATGTTTGGATTCTCCATTGAATCAGTTGTAACATCTATCTAATTTCCTCATTCAATTAGTGAATTAAATAAGATCTTTGACATATATTTATTTCAGGTTTGTACAAGAGGGACATGAGGCTTATGGTCACTTGTATTGGACATTGTAGACCTAGTTGTGCAACTAACTTTGTTAGTGGAAGAGTGACTAAAGATACATGTACAATATTTCATCTGTTTAAACAGTTGGCTCCACTGAATGTCACCTTCTCACCCAAGGTAAACATACCTGCCCTGAATTTTAAAATATTCCAATGTCAAAAGCTTAGTGTCGAGTACATTCTGTTTCTCAGATTCATTGAAAACATTTCATTGTCTTCATTAACTACATTAATTCATCACAAAAAGCATAGAATCAGTTTATCTTGAAAAGTGCAAATGCTCAAAATATACAACTGAAGCTTCAGAGACATCTAGTACTGTAGCCCAGAGCTAAAGTGTTAGGCACTCAGTCATGTCTGACTCTGTTACAGCATGGGGTGTAGCCTGCCAGGCACTTCTGTCCACTGAACTCTCCAGGCAAGAATACTGGAGTGGATAGCCATTCCCTTCTCCAGGGGGTCTTTCCAACCCAGCAGCAGCATAAATTGGGGCTTTCTTGGTGGCTCAGATGGTAAAGAATTTGCCTGCAATGCAGGAGACCTGTGTTTAATCCCTGGGTCTGGAAGATCCCCTGGAGAAGGGACTGGCAAGCCAGTCCAGTATTCTTGCCTGGAGAATTAGACGGACAGAGGAGCCTGGCAGGCTACAGTTCACGGAGTCGCAAATAGTTGGACACAGCTTAGCAACTAATACAGACAGCGTAAATTAGCTAATGGTACAAATCTAGGTTTACATTTCTTTTAATTTTGGAAAGAAAAATATACCTTTAAAATATATGTTTTCAGTAGCATCCCTAAAAGAAATAGATTGGCTTATATAACATGAAATTTTCCAGCTGCCCCTGTTATATTCTGTTGCCAGGAGTTTATTTAATCAATTTGTAAATCACGTTGAGAACTTTGCCCCCAAATTACAGTGACTCTTCCAAGTCTTTTAACATTATGATTTTTGAAAATCATGTTTATGAATCCAGAACAGCAGTAGGTGCAGAGGAGGCTTTGCAATGGGTCATCATCTTGAAGTTAATTTGACTTTCTTCTTGCCTTTTTTCTCCTGCTTTTAGTGTGATTTTAACTATCTTGAAACCTGTTTTCATTACTTTTTAAAGTAACTATGTAACATAACTAAGCACTGAAGAACTGATGCTTTTGAACTGTAGTGTTGGAGAAGACTCTTGAGAGTCCCTTGGACTGCAAGGAGATCAAGCCAGTTAATCCTAAAGGATATCAACTCCAAATATTCATTGGAAGGACTGATGCTTAAGCTGAAGTTCTAATACTTTGGCCACCTGATGCAAAGAGCTGACTCACTGGAAAAGACCCTGATGTTGGGAAAGATTGAAGGCAGGAGGAGAAAGGGATGACAGAAGACGAGATGGTTGGATGGCATCACCAACTCAATGGACATGAATTTGAGCAAGCTCCGGGAAATGGTGAAGGACAGGGAAGGCTGGTATGCTGCAGTCCATGGGGTCACAAAGAGTTGGACATGACTGAGCAACTATGCCAAAGCCTTTGACTGTGTGGATCACAATAAACTGTGGAAAATTCTGAAAGAGATGAGAATACCAGACCACCTGACCTGCCTCTTGAGAAACCTGTATACAGGTCAGGAAGCAACAGTTAGAACTGGACATGGAACAACAGACTGGTTTCAAATAAAGGAGTACCTCAAGGCTGTATATTGTCACCCTGCTTATTTAACTTATATACAGAGTACATCATGAGAAACGCTGGGCTGGAAGAAGCACAAGCTAGAATCAAGATTGCTGGGAGAAATATGTTAATATTAAACCTCAGATATGCAGACGACACCACCCTTATGGCAGAAAGTGAAGAAGAACTAAAGAGCCTCTTAATGAAAGTGAAAGAGGAGAGTGAAAAAGTTGGCTTAAAGCTCAACATTCCAAAAACTAAGATCATGGCATCTGGTCCCATCACTTCATGGGAAATAGATGGGGAAAACAGTGGAAACAGTGGCTGACTTTATTTTGGGCGGCTCCAAAATCACTGCAGATGGTGATTATAGCCATGAAATTAAAAGGCACTTACTCCTTGGAAGGAAAATTATGACCAACCTAGACAGCATATTAAAAAGCAGAGACATTACTTTGTCAACAAAGATCCGTCTAGTCAAGGCTATGGCTTTTCCAGTGGTCATGTATGGATGTGAGAGTTGGACTATAGTGAAAACTGAGCGCCAAAGAATCGATGCTTTTGAACTGTGGTGTTGGAGAAGACTCTTGAGAGTCCCTTGGACTGCAAGGAGATCCAACCAGTCCATCCTAAAGATTAGTCCTGGGTGTTCATTGGAAGGACTGACGCTGAAGCTGAAATTCCAATACTTTGGCCACCTGATGCAAAGAGCTGACTCATTGGAAAAGACCCTGATGCTGGGAAAGATTGAGGGCAAGAGGAGAAGGGGACGACAGAGGATAAGATGGTTGAATAGCATCACCGACTCAATGGACATGAGTTTGAATGAACTCCAGGAGTTGGTGATGGACAGGGAGTCCTGGCGTGCTACGGTCCATGGGGTCACAAAGAGTCAGACGTGACTGACTGACTGAACTGAACTGAACAACTGAACAACAACAACATAACCGATGCTTTGGAATTACACTGCTGGAGAAGACTTCTGAGAGTCTTTTGTACTGCAAGGAGATCAAACCAGTCAATCCTAAAAGAAATTAACCCTGAATATTCACTGGAAGGACTGATGCTGAAGCTGAAGCTCCAATACTTTGGCCACCTGATGCAGAGTTGACTCATTGGAAAAGAGCCTGATGATGGGAAAGATTGAAGATGAAAGGAGAAGGGGCTGGCAAAGGATGAGATGGTTAGATAGCATTGCTCACTGAATGGAATGAATTTGAGCACATTCAGGAGATAGTAGATGACAGAGGAGCCTGCCGTGCTGTGGTCCATGGGGTTGCAAAGAGTCAGACACAATTTATTGACTGAACTACAACAACAACATATTGAATTATAGTCATGTGATTGATTAAATTAAGGTCACAATATAGTTGGACAGGAAATTCTCAAACTGATTTTAGTAAGGGGATAGAATATTATGGACCAGATGTTTATATGTACATGTGAGTTTGTGATTATGTGTGTGAGTGTTTGTATGATGGGAAGGTGTGAAGTTTTAGATTTCCTTTGAAATATCTGGGCAGAATCCAAAAGATAAGGAATTAGGGATAGCTTGGGTATGAAAGTAAAGGGGAAAAGCCAAAATAGTGAAAATCAGTTATTTGGGAAGATAATGTAGTAATAATAGTAATAGGATCAGTAACATTTGTTGAAAATTACTACATTTCAGTCACTAAATGATGCCAAATGTACTTTCAGAAATGCAATGTTCACATCAGGACAACAAAGAAAGACATAAGTGACCAGAATCAAAGACAATTGCAAAGTGTATTGGACAGGAGTTTAGGAGACATGAACCATTTAACTGTGTAGAGGATCAAGTCAAGCGAGAATAACCCACAAATTGTCATAGGAAAGGATCTAGGTTCTACACGGATCTAAGAATGTGTGTGTGTGTGTGTGTTGTATTATATAGGGCGTGGGAGAGGGAGAAAGAGAGAGAGGAGGTGGGATCAACAAGATGTCCCAACAATGATGAAAAAAGAAACCTTACAAAAGAAAAACAATAAAGGTGCCTTAAGAATCTTTTATTTTTTAAACCATGCCAAGTAAGGAGAGCTTGTATGATGGACACCATATGCAGCTGAAAAATGAACACTTTGTCTCTGAAATCTTATTCTGGAATAGAAATAACTGTACACTGCTGAAGATTCTAAATATTTTGTGCTGTGGAAGATATTTGATATAGAATAGTGTGTTGGCTGAACTGAAAGGTAAGAGTATTTTAAATTCATGCAATGAGTTGCTAAACTATCAAGTACTTACTAATAAAGCTCTTTGATTTTTGACTTTGCTTTTAGTAAGGGTAAACGTTTTGAAGACTTTGAATATATTTTTATATTCTGGATAATCGCAGGAAGATAAATTATTCAAAGTGGATATTGGTGAGAACCTCTGACTGCTTGAGGGTATCCTGTTTTTCCACAAGGTAATTTCTACGTTATTTGCCTTGTCTTTATGAAATATTTAACAGATGCATCAGAGCTGTTCTCGTCACTCAGTAATGAGTTTAGTAAATTTCCAAGCTGCCAGAGTAACATCTCACTATTTGAAAAGAGAGAGGTTGTGACAATGGCATGAATACCTTAATAACAAATCTATCACTTGTCATATTTCACCAAACTTGAGAACATTTATGAAAGATAAGAATCTTAATTCCTTAGCTTTTTTTACATGAAGCTCAAGATATTTAGAAGAGTTGTGTGTGTGTGTGTGTGTGTGCATATATACACTCTATGCACACACACACACAATGAACTAGCAGAAAAGAAAAACAGTTTTTTAACTAATCAAGATTAACTTTTTTAAGTATTTACTTTTTAAAGCAAATAAGCCCTCAAATATATTTATTATTTAGACGGTCATGTTATAACGTGACAAGGCTTCATTTATTACAACATTTTAGGAGATTGTTTTTTAACATTATTTTGCATCAGGATTAGTGAGTGGCAGAGAAAATGTTTACATATGTTTTGATGAGAGTTTAGCACAGACTTTTTTAACCTTGGTTCATCAAATGCTCCAGAACGAGAATATCCAGGCTATATGAAGCTGAGGAAAGGTACAATTATTTTTTGCAATTCACAATCCCCTACTTCTCCCTCCAAATCTGTCCAGTTGGCTCTCAAAGTTTAAAAATGAAACATGGAAAAATTCCCAGTGTGTTCCCTTCTTGTCTCTTCCCATCTCTCCATTACATCTTCAGACATTTGTGATTACTATCAAAATAGCCAAAATGAATGACTTCTTAAACACTGGTTGTTCGAATATGACAGCTTTGTATTCCTAAGAAACTTTACTCTCCAAACATGTTATCTCTATTTAAGTTATTGTGTGTGATGCATAGATCATAGAAACTTAAACTGAGCAAAGTTATAAAAGCATATTTTAGGATATCAATTAACACTAGCCGTATCTTAATTAAGCTGAGTGGTGATTTGAACAAGGAAAACCACAAGCGCCTTAATTATAGGCATTTTTTCTGTAGCTCAGCAAAACTTGAAAGCAAGAGAATCACTGCTGAAAGTCTGAATGTTATAGTAACTGATGATTATATAAAGTCATTTTTTTTCTCCCAGTGTTGACAAAGTCAGTGAACCTTTAACAGTAATAAAATGTATTAATAACAGAGTCCATGATATGAATGTTAATAAAAGTAAAGTTTAACTCAACATCTCCTTACATGGCTTTTTATAAAATACTAATTCATGAAAAACCAAAGCTTAAAAATAACAGCTCCTCATTTTGATTATAGTTTATGATAAACTCTTTAATTTTATATCACTGTGACTCACACAGCTTCAAACTTGACAGTTTAATTTTTTAACTACAACTTAAAATCACAATTTTTATTTATTCCTAGACTGTCATTAAAAAAATAACCTATATATATATATACTTGATTTTTAATCATAATTTTTCAGTTGTTTTTCTCTTTTGAATTGAGAGGTTATTTAACGTTGCCTGGATGACATTTCTCTTAATTTAAAGTGAATTGAAATGTCTGACCAGTAGAGACAAATGCCTTGATGAAGCCTTAAAGCAGCAGATAAACAAAGGTCTGCTTTAGCCATATTGTGAAACAAAGTCGATTCAGAGCATTCAGGAGCTCTATGTACAGGTGCTTTGGGGAGGAAAGGAACATGAAATTCATCCTTCAAGGTTTGTCCTTTTCCTCTGCCTGGTGAGCAGAGAAGGACTAGCATACTTCAGAAGGTAATAAAATAACACAAAGACTATTCAGGTATTGATAATTATTCCCAGTGCAGGTCAGTTTAAGAAAGCCAGATGAAAAAACAAAGATGATTCCTTACAATGGCAAATATGCTATCAAAAAAACACACCTGATTCTCTGAACTAAAGCCCGGCTCACCCCCATCCCACCCTGCCACACACACACAGAGGCTGCAAAGTGCTGAAATTAACTTGCATGGCTTACTGGACCTAATTATTAACTGCTCAGACATTTTGCAAACTGGTGGTTAAACTCTCGATAGTTTGAAACTGGCCATGATGAGAGTGTGACTCAGAAATTGTTAGATAATACAAAACAAGATTTTCTTTTTTTCCGGTGAGCCAATTCAACAACACACCACTGCCCATAGGGTCTTTCTTGGCTTGCTTTTTTTGTCCTTTGCTTTCTGTCCTTTAATCTTTTTGTTTATTCCTTGTGGAAGCAAAGGAGATACATCTTCACTTCTTAATAGAGACCAGGACTCTGCATATATTCATTTTTCTTCTTCACCTCCCACCCCAACAAAGAAGACCTTTTCATTAACAGACGAATCAATGACACTTTAACCTTTGCCAAATATTCAGACAAAATGGAATAACTAACAGCCATGCACAGAAAGATACTTTGACCACCAAGGGTCTCTTCCAACTTGGCATAACCTATATGAGGAGTAGACAATCTTAGAAAAATGTTAGTTGTTTTCCCTTCCTCAGGAAGGGAAAAAGAGGAAAATTCTTTTTCATTGTATAGCCCTATTAATGCTCCCTGTAGATCCAAATGAAAAAATAAAGACCTGGCTAAATATGAGACCCAATTTCATTCTCCCATTTCTCCTAGCTTTCTCCATTGGTTCTCATAACAGACTCTGCAGCCACATAGTATAAGCAGTTGGAGATCCTAGAACCCAACTTTGAACAAGAGGAGATAATCAGGATGCAGAGGTCCATTAAATGATACCTTCCCAATGCCTGCTGGGTTCGTTAAGGCTCTTTCCCAGGATCATTCAATGACTAGAGGAACAAGGATGATATAAAATTAAATAATGAGTTGATGTTTTACAAAGATGAACTATGTTTTCAGAAATTGCAGTCAGCCAAAAAATAAATCAGAATCAAAATCCTAATTGTTAATTACAATATGCCGGGTCTTCACGCTACCCAGTATCTATGCAGCATGTGACACTGCCAACCTTGAAAATATTATCCGCTTTGTCCTCAGAGGGACTCATCTTGTGCTTCTGCATCCCACTGTTGATTGGCCCTGCTTTCCTGTCTTAACTTTTTTTTTTTAATTTCTAAAAAAAATTTTAATTCATTTATTTTTGGCCACTCCACAAGGCATGTGGAACCTTAGTTCCCCCACCAGAGAGCGAACCTGCGCTCCCTGCATTGAAATCTTCACCACTGGACCATCAGGGAAGTCCCTCCTAGAGTTAACTCTTGCTCATCAATTCATCCAGTAAATACTGCTTTGTCCTATGTCCACATCTGTGACCTTGACCTAAATTTAACAATATAGCAAAACAATCTATACAGTGTCTTTTATATAGAGCAAAATAGAGAAATGTCTTGCTTCTTCTGTTCCTCCAGCTCTTAGTAGGGCCATTTTCTTCCACAATTTCAAATAATACCCTGTTAGAAGCTCCAAGATCTTTCTTCTTCCTCCACTTCCTGAGACCCAAACTCACAAAGCCAACAGTCTCTTAGTTACTGTATCATTATCTTTCCCTGGAAAATCGAAACCCACCTCCTCAAAACTGAAAACATTAACCGAAAGCCCTTGCAGGTGTTTTTCCCTCCACTGTCCCCATCTCAATGAATGGAACCATGTTCTTAACTTGTGATAAAAGCAAGAAAGATCAGAGCCATCTTTGAGTCTCCCCTTCTTCATTCAAAAATTTTCCATTTACATTGAAATTCTGACAATTACATAATTAATGAATCTTTCAAATTCACCCTCTGATCTTTTCCCACTACCACCATCTTCTGTAAGCCCTTTTACTTCTCCTGGACAAGGGTAATAGTGTGGTTGTGTTTTCTTAATCCATCACATGTTTTTCTAATCCATGCCTCACCTTGTTATCAGAATTATATTCCAAAATTCTCTCTAGAAAATCATTCTCTTGAATATTTTCTGTCGCCCTACTGCCAATGGAATAAAGTCCTAGTGAAGTTTTCAAAATATGTTGCATTGATCCTTTTCAGCTTCATTTTCCTAAATTCCTCAGTGTCACCAGTGACACTGGTATCTCTGTTAGATCCTTCTAGAGCACTTATATTTCCTTAAATCATTGTTGATACTCTGTATCTTGAAATAGCATCAACTGTGTCATCTGATGAAATCCTTGCAAATTATTCAAAGCCTAATCCCCAAACTTAATTAAACCAACCAGACCTCCTTTCTGAGGAATTACTCAGCACTCCTTTCTCTGAATTCTTCTAGCTTGGTGTTTATTATTTTAAAATTCTACATCATCCCCATCTTCTTTTGTTGTTGTTCATCTTTTATTTCTGTGATTACGTGTCAACTCACCATGTTTGCTCATCTATCAAATTTGAAAGACAAAATTAAATTCATTTCTGTGTATACAACACATGTCAAATACCTCATGCATAAGAGGCACTAAAATTATAGTTGATTAACATGTTGCATATATATTGAAAATAAGTAGTTTGTCCAACTGGGGGGCTCTGTTGCTGACTTTTTTGGATGAATTCTCTTGTTCTATGTTTTATGGGATATTTGAAGACACACTCTAGCTTCTATAGCCCCTAGTAAGAAGTTATTTGAATACTGAAAAAGAGGTTTAATTTAATTAGTTTTTACTACTCTGTTTCTCTTACTTGTAAGATGGGCTAAAAATATACCCTCTTAAATTAAGTTCTGTACTTTTCTGTGAGATACTCTATTAGGAGTAGACTGGTATTCAAAATCTTATAAGTAGAATATGTTATTAATCATTGCTTCCATTTATTTTATGACTTTCCTGGTTTTCTTTTGAATGGTCAAGTAGCATACCCAGTGTGTCTGGTTGGGAGAAATAGAAAATTTTAAAAACTCAATCTACTTCTTATAATGATAACAAGCAAATACTATGTGCCAAGCTATGTTCTATTTACTTCATTTAAATTAACTTAATTTTTAAAACAACCCTGTGTGGTAGGTCCTATTAATATACTTGTTTTACAGAGAAGGAAACTGAGGTACAAGATGGTGGACTTGCTCAAAACACAGAACTCATCAGCCTTTTGAGCCAGGATACAAACCCAGGCATATTGACTCCATAACCCATAGTCTTTCTAGCTGTCATAACAGATAACAGTCATATGCAAAAGTAAATACACATGGAGCCAAATAAGGCAGGAGATAAACTGATGTTTAAGGAGCTCATAATCACTGCAGATGGTGACTGCAACCACGAAATTAAAAGATGCTTGCTCCTTGGAAGAAAAGCTATGACAGACCTAGACCGTGAAACATCACTTTGCTGACAAAGGTCTGTATAGTCAAAGCTGCTGTTTTTCCAGCAGTCATGTATGGATGTGAAAGTTGGATCCTAAAAAAGGCTGAGCATCGAAAAACTGATGCTTTCGAACTGTGGTGCTGGAGAAGACTCTTGAGAGTCCCATGGGCTGCAAGGAGATCCAACCAGTCCATCCTAAAGGAGATCAGTCCTGAATATTCATTGGAAGGACTGATGCTGAAGTTGGAGGTCCAGAACTTTGGCCACCTGATGTGAAGAACTGATTCATTGGAAAAGACCCTGATGCTGGGAAAGATTGAAGGCAGGAGGAGAAGGGAGCGACAGAGGATTGGATGGTTGGATGGCATCACTGACTCAATGGACAAGAGTTTGAGCAAACTCCAGGAGACAGTGAAGAACAGGGAAGCCTGACGTGCTGCAATTCATGGGGTCGCAAAGAAGTTGGACACGACTGAAAACAAGCTAGTGACTGAAAAACAGCAGCAAAGGAGCTCAGCAGTTAGGCGAATAAAGATGCGATCAATTTTGACTGAGGCATTATAAATGGATTTTGAAGAGAGAGGGCCACTTGGAAAGCACTCATTTGTGGGCAGGGCTCTGACACTCCACCACTTCAAAGGCAGGTCATGGCTCTATGGATAACCTTGCTTTTCTCTGTACACTTCTCCCTACTTCCCAAGATCAGCAATTTCCATTTCCTTCTGTTTTAGCCATTTTCTCACAGTATCACAGGCCCTCCCACACTCTTCCCCACTTCTACAAGGTATAATGACATCAGTAAGTATTAAGCACTATTTGGCAGTTGATGTCAGAATATGTATTCCTTTAGCTTTCTAACATGAGACACCAGTTTGATCCTTGGGTGGGGAAGATCCCCTGGAGGAGGAAATGGCAACCCACTCCAATATTCTTACCTGGAGAATCCCATAGATGGAAGAGCCTGCAGGCTACAGTTCATAGGGTCCCAGAGTCAGACACAACTGAAGTGACTTGGCATGTACTACACATGGCTTTGCACACAAATGTCAGCTTTGTTGGAACATTGCTTAAATCCTAAAAATTTTGAAGTGAGGTCTTTTATTGTAGCTTTGTTGAGTAATAAGTAGTTATATTCAAGCCCCACAGATTCAAGCCACACACACACATTCAGACACACGTGTGCACAACTGTACATGTTGTGTGCATTTGGTAATTCTTTTACTTTAGCTAGAATCGAAATAAGCTTACTTTTCTTTTAATAAATCTTCCAACGATTACTACCCCTTTGCCCTTCTCTGCCAGCAATTACATGAAAAGGCACAAAATCCTCTGAAGTTGATCTCTTAAGCTATATAAACAGTAAATTTGATTCACATTTTATTTAATCAGTACAAATCAGGAGAATATTTTTAGAGGAGGGATAAAGAGACTATGTTTTGAGCTGATTAAATCTCTTTCTCCTCCCTCCTCATCACTTCACAAACCTCTCACCTATAATCAGTACACAGGTGGAATCTCAGGTACAACATTAAGTAATTTACTAAATTAAAAAGAAATATCTGATCTTAAAAACTCTTGAGTCATTAGAAAAAAAGAAAACAGAAAAAAATCATGTTGGCCTTTCTAGGTAATTCTTCATCAGTGATGTGATAACTGATTTGCAGTATCTTTTGAAATGCTGAAGACATTTTCTATATCACTAATGTATTAAATACCAATATAATGGAAACTCTTCAAAGAGTAGTAACGGAGGGCCTCTCACCATTCTTCTTCCACAAAAGAAAAATTTTCTTAAAAATTGTACTCATCTCTCTTATTGGGGCTTCCCAGGTGGTGCTAGTGGTAAATAACCCCCCTGCCCATGCAGAAGACCTAAGAGATGTGGATTTGATTCCTGGGTCAGGAAGATTCTCCTGGAGAAGGGCAAGGCGTCCCACTCCAGTATTCTTGCCTGGAGAGTTCTATGGCCAGAGGAACCTGTTGGGCTACAGTCCATGGGGTTGCACAGAGTAGTGTACTCATCTCTCTTATTAAAGGCAATGAAGTATTTAGTCAAAATGTTCTAAGGATTTCCATCAAACGAGCAAGTTGACTCTTACTTGCTAATAGTTTGTGGTTAAGCAGATAAGTCCTTGAGCCTCAGTGTTTCTCATCCCTAACATGGGGTGATGGCAGATGTCCTATGGAAAACATTTAGCTTCAGAGTGTCTGGCTGCTGAGTTCCTGTTATCTAGACTACCAGTCTAGCAATAGGAGTATAAAGAATTAGATGCAAATAATAATCAAATAAGTTTATTGTAAGAATTAGATGAGTTGACATGTGAAATTAAATATTACTCAAATTACACTGCTAACTATCCTGTTGTTGTTCCTCAATTAGAAAATAAGCTGGTTTTTGCTGAAAGGCAAACAGGTAGAATTTACTTTCTAATTCCCCTGGTAGCCCAAACCTTCCTCAGTTCCTTGCCAAAAGTTATAGCAAAGGACTTATTAGAGAGTGAGTTTCCTACAGGAAAGGCTATTTCCTGATCATCCTTGTATTCCTTCTGCTTGCAAGAGCCTTTAGGAGGTCATTAGCCTTTGGTTGGTCAACAGCCAACAGCCTTTGCTGTTGTGAAGGTCAACAGCCTTTGCTGTTGTTAAGTTTGGCGAATGTTTATTTGAGATGAGGGCTGGATTCCTGGAGATAGGAGAGAAAGGAAGAAATAAGAACTGTCCAGCATTGACACATATACACTAGTGTGTGTAAAATAGGTAGCTAGTGGGAACCTGTTGTATAGCATAGGGAGCTCAGCTCGGTACTCTGTGATGACCTAGAGGAGTGGAATGGAGGCTTAAGAAGGAGGGAATATATGTATACATATGGCTGATCCACTTTGTTGTAAAGTGGGAACTAACACAACATTGTAAAGCAGTTACACTCCAATTTAAAAAAAGAACTGTCAAAATTGACATAGTTTTGAGGGACTACCATTAAAAAAAATCAATTTTCATCTATTTTGCATTTTTCCAATATGCAAGTGGCTGAGGAGAGAGTGTGGAAGAGTGTGTGTGTGTGTGTGTGTGTGTGTGTGTGTGTGGATAGAGAGGTGTGCATAGCACTAAAAAAATAGCATTTCAAAATTGTTTTAGCCCAATGCAGATTTGTAGAACACTATACTTTGTTTTCTCTGCATCTGGAAATATAATTAGTCTAAAAACGGCAAACCAACTACAAGTCTTCCTTGCAATTTCTTTTTTCTCTTTTTATGTATTTAGTTATCTTTTTTTTTTTTTTTTTGAAGATGTGTTGGATTCAAACTTCCTCCAGGCTTAGCAACAACAGATGTCAATATTCCACCATTGCCCCTGCTCCTTGGAGGTTTCCAGAGAGAGAACAGGATTCAGGGCTAATGGAATCAATTTTAATAACATGACCAAATCAAGTAAAGAAAAAATTCAAGCTCCACTGGCTTGCATGGCTGCACTTCGGGTCAAAGACAAGACCAGTCAGAGATGACTTGAATTCCAAGATCAGAGGAAGAATGGAATAAAATAACAAATATAATCATGGGGTTTAGTGCAGTGATAAGTGTTCTATTTGAGTGCATTGATCAACCCTGAGGCACCTTTTCTCAAAAGATAGTCAGTTATAAATCTGTCTGACAAAGCTCCTTATCAACTTTAAATTTCAATCACTGGATAGTGGTTTTGTGCAAGTGGGCAGTAAGTAACAGTTCAGACCATAGGTGCTTCCTTAATATTGGTACCAAGGCTGTTGCCCCTGAATCATACCCCTGCCCCTGCCTTGAAGAAAAACCAATTATACTTATCTAAGTTTCTGGAAGAATCTGGAAAAAAAAAAAAAGAACTAGCTAGAACCAAGTAGACCCAAGATGAGGAAGATAGAACATCCAGTAGACCTAAAGCCTCATTATACACTCACTGTAATACATTAGCTAAATGACACCCCGACCAGTGGCAGACAGTTGACAGTTGCCATGACAACAAATGGAAAGGTCCATACAAGGACAGAAAAGGAGAGCTGCATCAGTAATGGGTCCAAACCACAATCCTGTACTCAGATAAGTCAAGAATTTTCCTCCCACTCTTCCCAATTCCTTCCGTTTTAACTCTACGCGCCTTTAAGTTTAATGTCTCCACTCTAAACTGAGTTGAGAAGTTGATTTGTGAACCAGGTTTCTGCTTCTCCATTCTTTGGCCATTGAATAAAGTTTGTGCTATCTCAGCATCTGTTTTGTAATTGGCCACATGAATCTGAATGGAAAAAGAACCTTCCTGGACCAGATAGGGGTTCTAGGACCCCAGCATGTTTTCCGTTGACCAGTTCAGCAGTAGTATATAACAGTGTGTGCGTGCTAAATTGCTTCAGTCATATCCAACTCTTTGTGACCCCATGGACTGTAGCCCACCAGGTTCCTCTGTCCATAAGATTCTTCAAGCAAGAATACTGGAGTGGTTTGCCATTCCCTTCTCCAGGGGATCTTCCCGACCCAGGGATCAAGTAACATCAATAATATTTCTGTATTTTTACAAGCACTCATAACAGATGTCCATCTACCTTCTCTTCTGGCTTTATTAAACAAAAGATAGGAAAAATAAAGAGGTAAGATACATAAAAAGGAAGCTAAGCAGTAAGTCTCAAAAAATAATTGGAATAATTTTTCTTCTTATTATCATCTACTTCTAAACCCTGGCCCTAGAGTCAGTTCACAAGAGGAAACATTCCTGTTAGCTGCTTCTTTCGAGAGCATAAAAAATAAGAAAAGTATTATAATATTTACATTGTTGTTTGTGCTCATACAGAATCGATTTGGTAATAATTGACTCCCAGCAATAATTATTTAAAAATTTTTCTCTTTAAACCTAACTTGTATTTCTGAGTGTGTAAAAAGAAGTTAGCAACCAGAGTCAATCATGAAAATACTGTTGACAGTAATCCATTTTCTGATGTGTGCAAGGGAAAACAATGAATATACATTCTGCTGATTTCCTTGCTTTATATGACCTTTATTTCAAGTAGAAACTGGAATTTATGTGAGTGTATGCCCAGAAATGGACTTGTAAACAAGAGCTGAATTTATTTTTGTGTTTTCACAAGTAAACATCCTAATTCCTAGATGACTGATTTTTTGCAATTTTATTCCATGTGAGTAAAACATTTTAAGATGAATGGGCCAAAATACAATAAATCCAGTAGGATTCTCTTTTCTCTTTTGTCTCATGGTTTAATCTTGAATGCTCATCCATTCTTGTCCTTAGCCAAAAGAAAAAAAGAGATTTATTGCAGCAATCCCATGAATACTCCAATATTGCTCTACTCTCTGCATTAATGGTATATTAATATCTGAAAATCTATTCCCTCTTCTTTATTTTTTCTTTCATATTTGTTAGTGAACATTCATATATCACATGAGCTTACAACTCATTTATATATTTATAAACTTACATATATATAAACATTAACATACCTTTTATTCTATACAATATAATAGAAAATGAAGTTTTTGAGTTATGCATCTATTGTATAACATTGTGAGCATAGCGAGCATTAAAAGAATGTGTTTTATGTTGCCTGTGGACTTTTTGGTGCAAAGATCATTGTCCAAAATTATGTGTGGTCAATTTTAACATTTAGATCTCATAAATATATGTTTTACAATCACTACCTAACTTACAAAAGCTGTATATCCTTAGCTTAATTCTTCCTGAAAAAAAATCACACCTGTATGTGGACAACCCATTTATTTCTTCAAATAGATACTTTTTGTGGTTTTAACAACATGAAATTTTAGCTAAATGTTAAAGGCATAATATCCAAAGTTTGGAAGAGTTAGGCTGTTTTAAAATGCAAGTAATAAGTAATAAAAATAAAACTTTATATCTATAACTAAAATAAATCATTTGAAAGGTAGCAAAGAATAAAGAGTAAAATAGATTTTGACATGCAGAGGTAGTTACTATTAAGCAATTAGGTGCATTTTTTCTTTCTCCCTCTCTTTGTGTATGTATGCATACATGCATAAAGCTATATTAATATCTAGAGTGTGGGATATTCTTAAGAAGAAGAAAGAGGAGATAGATGTGTGATAATCTACTTTCAAAGCCAAAGAAGTTATCTAGCATTATGTCTATAAAGGATTCAGTAGACTCTTCTGTAATGCCTATGCATAGCTGTTCCAGTTTTTCAATTGTTCACCTAGACTGCACACATTTTGCTTAATTCTTTGAAATACAAAACAAAACTGTTTGCTTCTTTAATTCATTTAAAAAATGAAAAAGTAAACATAAAAAATAAATAAACATATTGAGGATCTACTATTTTCTATGCATTATACTAGGCTCTGGGGGTTACAATGTTTAATAAAAGGGTCAAAGTTCCAGTCTTCTTAGCATTGCATGTAGCAGGAAAGAGGTAGGATGAGCAAACCACTAATACGGGTACAATATTACAAATGGAAAATGCAGAGTGCTATAGTAATGGGGCCAAATTTAATCTGGAATATTACAGAAGATTTTCTTGAGAATTATAAAACTTAGCCTAAAAACTCAAGAATGAGTAGGCATTAATTATAATCACCATCTCTCTTATTATCCAAACTGGACACTTTTGAAAATTAAAGATGACATCATTAATAATTATGCCAAGAAGTAACACATGTTAATTGCAACTGTCAGTGCAGAGTCAAAATAGGAAATAATTTCTATTTTTGGAAATAGAAATATATTTCAAAAACTTTTTTCTATATTTAACGTTATGAGTTCTAGAAGAGTGAAAATGAGACTTTAGTAAAACATATACACATGCATACAAACTTCTACACACAAATACTCACCAGTATCTTGTACCAATGATACTTTGAATTTTAGAATTCCCTTTATTAGTATGGATTAATGTGAATAAGTAGACTTTAATGAAATTCCTGAGCTGTGTTTTTCCCACTTTTCAGATGACCTTTACATACTTTTTATATTGCCACATTTAACCAGTCAGTCAGAATCCAAAGTCTAAACATTTTACCTCTTTTCTGGAAAAGTGAAAAATCAGTGAATTACAATATATCACTATCCTAAAAATTAGCAAGAAAAGAAAATCAAAATAAATGCCATAGAAAGAAAAAAAAAGTTAAGATCTGAAAATAGCAAATAAAAAATACATTAATACCCCCCCAAAAAATAAGTAGATTAACAAAGAAATAATAAATAGTTTTGGATAATTATCAAGAAAAAATGGAAATATCTCTACAAATATCATAGATTGTAAAACAACACTAAGTGGGTGTTTTGGATATTCTGCCAGTAAATCTGAAAATTAGAAGAAATGCCAAATTAAATGAATATGTAACTTACCAACTCTGATTCCATAATAAGTAGGAAACATGAGTTTTTTTAAAACCACTAAAGAATTAAATCAATTGTGAAAAAAATTTTCGTAAACAAAGCTTCAGGCTCAGTCAACTGCACCAGTAAATTCTATCAAACATTTAAGAAGAAAACCCAAACAACTGAATTCTGTTAGAAAATAAGCAAATTTATTCCAGCAATGAATACATCTACATAAGATATAATACATTGTCACATCTGGTTTTATCTCAGGAGTTAAAAGGTAATTTTAACAATAAAGATCAATTGTAATGATCTACTGTATTTACGAAAAGGAGAAAAATCACATGGTCCATCAAAAGATGCAGAAAAACCTTTGGTGAGATCAAGCATACAACCAGAATATTGATTTTTAATACACCAGAAACCTTCTTAAACAATAATTGGTATCAACTAAGTAAAAACAATAAAATAGATTCAAGTTGATGGTGAAGTATTTAAGACATCCCCTTTGAGAATTAGTATAGCTCTGTTGGAGCTAGCTAACATAGTTAAAAAGAAATATAAGACATTACAAAGGAAGAAACAAGCTGCTATTACTTGCAGATGTACAGATGATATGATTAGATACAGGGAAAATCCAAAGCAATAAACAGATGAATTTTATGAGAAACTGCAAGAAAATTCATAAAATTTCTTACAATAAAGTCACCACATAAAATCTATTGTTCTATATTTTGACAACAGTAAGTTAGAAAATAAAATGAAAAGGAAACAAAATAGAAATATTCAAAATGTCTTAAGAACCACCCTGATTTGGATGTTTGCTTTCTTAGACTGCATGAAGGAGGAAGGGAGGCATTTTTTAAATTATCTAGAACTCTTGTTTAACCACTTTTCTTTACACATTATGTGTCTTCTTTCATTCTGAACAGTGAGCAGCCTCTCTGAGATGCTGAAAATCATCATTAAAGGGATGGCTAAGTTATTGCTTTGTATTCAGTATAATTCAAATAGAAACTGATGAGAAATAAACAAGAAAAAGCAGACCGCAGCATTTCCCAGGTAGAGGAGAGTGCAGACTGGGTCCCAACCTCATCAGAAAAGGTGAATGATCTTACAGTGAATGACCCTACAGTGAATAATCTTACAGTGGCAATGGGATAAGATCACGTGTAACAAGACCTTTGGACCCTTATTTTCTCTTCTGAGTCAGCACAGGTCCACAGCTAAAGCAGAAGGCAGAAGGACTTGTTTTCTTACTTGTTTGCCATTAATTACATAAATAATGAGCAGAGGCTGTACCTTACTCTAGAGTAAAACTAGTTAATTATCTAACTGTAATATTGAGAAGATTAATGAAACATTTGACAAAAGAAGCAAAAGAAGACATAAAAATGAAATAGAAAGAATATAATAGTTTCACTAAAATGAGTTCTAGTATCATAGGGAAAAAAAGTAATTAAATACAATTTAATTCAATCTGGTGACTCATGTTATTTCATTTCTTTAACATGTATAAAATAGCTTTTTATTCTGGCTTTCTTACTTCATAAACATATGCATAAACTATTCAAGTTTATAGCAGATCTGTATGAAAATTCAAGGGCATTTCTTTGATCATTATGAATTATTATGCTGTGATTGGACACATTCAACTGAACTCAAAAGTATCTAATAAAGAACATCTATATACCACACTGTTTGGGGACCCTAAGGCAGGCCACTATGAATAAATATCCTGTCAAATAGATGGAATATAAATTAATCAATAAACAAACAGTTCTTTGGTGGCCTTGTTAGACCAAGCACTGAGCCAGATAAATTGATGCTAAAAAATTAAATGTGTGTGTGTTTATATGTGGGTATGTGTATGCTATGTATGTGTGTCATTATATATATATATATTATGATCTTGAGGTAAATTTAATATCTAGTATAGAAAAAAAGTCAAAAAGGAAAACTGACTTGTGAAACTAGTAGAGAACATTGATGAACAATCAAGCACTAAATTTTACAGAGTATATGTATGTACCTTTGGTTTTAGAAAAAGATAAGTGTAGGCTGAAATAGCTGGAAAAGGCAGAAATTATGAGTGTTGAGGATATATGGAATTTACACAGGTGAAGGAAAGATGGCAGAAATAACCAGGCAACTGGAAGAAACAGGATCAAAGACACAAAAAGGAAAAGCATGATGTTTGGAGGAAATGGTAAGGAGAAATCTGGGATTTGAAAGAAATAACTTCTGAAGAGAAACCACAGTGGGTTGTGGAAAGCATCAAAATCCTGGCAACAGAGACTGAAGGACTGGGGTCTTCCTGTCTCTGCCCCCTGCTGGTTTTCTGGTTTGGGTCTAGGCATTTCATTTAACTGAGCTTGAGTTCACCAGCTATCTGCCGAGGACAAGAAGAGCTCTGCCTTTGTCCTGTATCTGTAGGAATTAAATGAGACAAACTGTATGTAAGTGTGTTTTAACCTGTAAAGTTCTAAATCAAAGGGACATCATTCAAGGTGAGAATTAATATACCTTCTTCCCTTTGATACAAGCCGCTATGCATAGGACAAATTACTGCAGATCCAGGAAAGCTTGTTGCTGCTGTTTTAAAGAGTTTTATGTGTAGGTTGTTGCAAAGGTGGGACTGGTTGCATAAACAGGAAGCAGGTTTTTGCCCTATACAGAACACACTTAGACGCCTTCACACAGAATAGACATGGGAGTCCCGCTCAGGAACTAATTGATTGGTTTGTTGATTTGTTGGCTTGTTTCTTGTTTCATTTTCATTTCATTTCATTTCATTTTCATGTCATTTGCTTGTTTGAACACAATGGAGATGTCCAAGGAAGTGTAGGACTGATTTAGTGGAAAGAATCCTGCATTCCTATCTGCATGGATGGAACAGTGCCTCCTCTCCCCACGTTAATATGTCCAAGTCCCAATGCCCAGGACCTCAGAATGTAACCTCATTTGGAAATCGGGTCTTGCAGACACAGTTAGTAAAGATGAGGACATACTGAAATAGGGCAGGGCCAAATCCAAATGAGAGAATGCCAGGGACTGTAAAGGCAGACAAATATATATACATACACATATATATACATGCATATGTATAAAGTAATAAAATCATGGTCAATGAGTTTTTAAAATATATACAGTTTCATCACAGTATTTATTCAATCAGAGAAATCTTAGGCTCTTCCTCAAATCAATAGATTTCAGACTTTTAATGTAACTTCCCTTTTAACATTCTTATAAGATTCTTTGTTTTCATGTAATCAGAGTTTGCATGTGTGCGTGCTAAGTCGATTCAGTTGTGTCTGACTCTGTGACCCTAGGGACCATAGCCTGTCAGGCTCCTCTATCCATGGGATTCTCCAGGCAAGTTTGTTCCTCATTAATTCTATATTGCAGCTGTTCTAATTCCAATTTCAGTTATATAAAGTATCTCATTTCAGAATGTCTCAAGCCATCATTGTCCTGATAATGAACATTCCCCCAAATAACCTCCAGCAGCATCGACTCCTCAGTTAGAGTTTCTACCCTTGTCATCACTCCTAGCTATTCCAGCAGGATGTTAGCTAAAGTCATTAACTTGCATAGCAGACAAAGAAAAGGCAGCACCCTGAGACTCTTCTTTTCATTTCTGACATTTTTGTTTCTTTTTATGCCAACACAAAGATCACACCACATCATTACATTTTTCTGAGCCAACACTCAATTTTTTTCTTTTGTAAAACACCAGTGTTATGACACTTTCTTCTTGCATGGATCAGAACAGGATGTAACACAAATGTCTTTGTAGTCAGGGTTTTCTATTCCTCAGAAGCACTGAAATGTTTGTCACATGTGAAGGTCCAGCAGAAACCTGACACTACAGAGCACACATAACATACAATCAGATAAAGAATTACATATTAACTAAAAACTAAATACTAAAGCATTAAAAGTATAGTATCGCAATTACAGCAAATAAATCAATGATTAGGTGCTCAGGAGTCGAATCATTGGCCTCTAGAAGTCCAAACAAGTTTAATTTGTATACATTTATGTAGCAGAGCTGATAGTTGGAAATTTGTGTGCCTTTTTAAAATGGATAAACATTCTGGAGACATTGGTTAGCTAATGATTCTCCTAATAAATAAATGTCCCTCTATTATCTGCTTCAGGGTTTGCTAACTCATTGCTATTTTTATTGTGTATTCATCTAGATAATTTCTTTTTTTCCCCTTTAAATATCATAAAGATTCTCAAAGTGTGGTCTGGAGTTCAGGACCACAGAGAACCCAGAGAGGCAAAACTGTATTCATAATAATATTAAAATATGATATAAAATATTAAAATATGATATATCCCTTTCAATCTCACCTTGTGATGAATGTACAGTGGACTTTCTAGAAGTGATCTAGTAGGTAACATTGTAACTATATACAGAAGCAGATATGAGGACCTAGCTGTCTTCCATTAAGCCACACAATAATAAGATTTGCAATAATATAAAATAATTATATTCTTCTTACATTTTTGGAAAATAAAGTCATTTTAAAAAGTTAAAACATAGATTAATTATTTTAAGTAATGTGTTTTTTAAATCTCAGTTTTATTTTCTAATATGGTTAATATTGGGCTTCCCTGGTGGCTCAGATGGTAAAGAATATGCCTGCAATGCAGAAGACCCGGGTTTGATCCCAGGGTGGGAAGATCCCCTGCAGAAGGCAAAGGCTACCCACTCCAGTATTCTTGCCTAGAGAATTCCATGAACAGAAGAACCTGGCAGGCTACCTTCCATGGGGGTTGCAAAGAGTCGGACACAACTGAGGGACTAATACATGATAAATATCAGTAAGCATAATTCAAATTAACATTAGTTAAGTTTCTTAGTAATATTTAGTAGTGCAAAAGATACTGAGACTAAAACATTTGAGGGCAGCTGTCAGGGAATATAGTAGAGATTTTCATTTATTTTTTCTTACTGTGTTCCAAGAGACATACACTGAGAGACAGTTAGCTTAGAAGAATAAAATCTGCCCCTCTATGACCCTCATCCCAGCAGTGGGAGAAGAGGGAAGGGCATTGAATGCCTCTGAGAGGGTATCAAGACAGCTGCACCTCCACACCTGTTCCCTTCAAGAAAGATTCAGTGAGAGTCAAGGTAAATTTGGGAGGCAGCGAATGCCACCAAGACGTTTACCATTTTCTTGACTTTACTTGATAATACACTCCTCATAGTCATCACTTTATTCTTCCTGTCAATGCTACCACACTATTTCACTGTTGGACTCATGTACTATTCTACTGTCTGATGCTCTGGGCTAAACTCTCTTTCCTCTAATCCACACCACCAGAACAAATTACCCAAAGTAGAAGTTGGTCTGGAATGTCCTCACTCAGAAATATTAGAGCTCCCCCACTGCCTGCAGCTTAAAGTCCAAACATCTTGGAATCTTGAAAGTAAAAGTGTTAGTCGCTCATTCGTGTCCAGCTCTCTGCGACCCCATGGACTGTAGCCCAGCTACAGGAATTCTCCAGGCAAGAATACTGGAATGAGTTGCCATTGCCTTCTCCAAGGGAACTTCCCAACCCAGGGATCGAACCTGGGTCTCCTGCATTTCAGGCAGATTCTTTACCATCTGAACCACCAGAAAAGCCCATGGAATCTTCGGATCACAGATTTTTCAATCTATGAGGGAACATGGATATCATCAGACCCAAGCTTCACATGTTCTAAAATAAGAAATTGATGTTCTTAGGTGATATGACTTTATCATGGTCATATGAACAATAGCAACATATCAAAATGGGATTTATAGTTGAGTCTGTATCTGACATTTTTGGTACCACAAAATATCTTGATTTACCTTCTTGAATATGTCTTCCTATTTCCTATCAGAGTATCTCTACTTAAGTTGCAGTCTTCTCACTGTCCCCAAAATACATTATGTCAATTTCCATCACCGTACTCTTGCCCATTTAATTCTCCCAGTATATATTCTCTTCCCTACATATCTTTTAGGATTTGTCAAAGTTACATCTTCCCTTTAAGATTCTCTTGAACCTAGTCAGCTCACATAATCTCTCTCTTCTTGGTATTCTGGTTATTTTTCCAGTGGATTAAAGGCCTAATGTAAAACTGGATATTATAAAACTCTTAGAGGAAAACATAGGCAGAACACTCTGACATAAATTGCAGCAATATCTTTTTTTGAGCCATCTCCTAGAGTAATGTAAATAAAAGCAAAAATAAGCAAATGGCAATCATTAGCTTTTGCACAGCAAAGGAAACCACAGAGAAAACAAAAAGACAACCTACAGAATGGGAGAAAAATATTTGCAAATGATGCCACTGACAATAGTTCGTCTCTAAAATTTACAAACATCTCACATGGCTCAATACCAAAAAAGCAAACAGCCCAATCATAAAATGGGCAGAATACCCAAATAGACATTTCTCCAAAGAAGACCCACAAATGGCCAAGAGGCACATGAAAAGATGCTCAACATTGCTAATTATTAGAAAATTGCAAATCAAATCTACAATGAGATATCACCTAGAATGGGCATCATCAAAAAATCCACAAATAATACATGCTAGAGAGGGTGTGGATAAAAGGGAACCCTCTTATACTATTGATGGGAATGCAAATTGGTACAGTCACTATGGGGATTAACATGAAGGTTCCTTAAGGAACTAAACTCAGAGCTACCATATGATCCAGCAATCCCACTCCTGGGCATCAGTCAGTTCAGTTCAATCGCTCAGTCAAGTCTGACTCTTTGTGACCCCATGGACTGCAACACATCAGACCTCCCTGTCCATCACCAAATCCTGGAGCTTGCTCAAACTCATGTCCTTCGAGTCAGTGGTGCTATCCAACCATCTCATCCTCTGTTGTCCCCTTCTCCTCCTGTCTTCAATCTTCCCCAGCATCAGGTTCTTTTCAAATGAGTCAGCTCTTCACATCAGGTGGCCAAAGTATTGGAGTTTCAGCTTCAGCATCAGTCCTTCCAATGAATATTCAGGACTGATTTCCTTCAGGATGGACTAGTTGGATCTCCTTGCAGTCCAAGGGACTCTCAAGAGTCTTCTCTAACACCACAGTTCATAAGCATCAATTCTTTGGCACTCAGCTTTCCTGGGCATACATCCTGAGAAAAACTTGTTTTTTTTCTTCCAAAAGGATACATACATCTCAGTGTTCATTGCAATGCTGTTGACAGTAGCCAAGACATGGAAGCAATCTAAATGTCCATCGACAGATGAATGGATAAAAGAGATGTGGTACATATATATTATGGAATATTGCTCAGCCTTTGAAAAGAATGAAATAATGCCACTTGAAACAACATGGATAGACCAGGAGATTATTGTACTAAGGAAGTATATCAGGCAGAGAAAGACAAATATCATATGATATCACTTATATGCAGAATCTAAAAGAAGGATACAAATAAACTTATTTAAAAAGCAGAAATAGACTCACAGACTTAGAGAATGGTTACCAGAGGGGAAGTATGGGAAGGAGTTTGGGATTTACATATTTAAAACAGATTTACATATTTATTTATATATAATTGTAAGTAAATGTAAAAATATGTAAAATATTTACATATTTAAAATATCTGCTATATTTAAAACAGATAACCAATAAGGACCTATTGTATAACAAAAGGAACTCTGCTCAATACTCTGTAGTAATCTAAATGAGAAAACAGTTTGAAAAATAATAAATACATGTTATGTGCAACTGAATCACTTTGCTGTACGCCTGAGACTAACACATTTTTAATGAATTATGCTCCAATATAGGCTTCCCAGAAAGTACAGTGGTCAAGAATCCTCCTAACAATGCAGGAGACATGATTTGAATGTCTGGTCAGGGAAGATCCCCTGGAGTAGGAAATGGCAACCCACTCCAGTATTTTTGCCTGGAATATTCCATGAACAGAGCAGCCTGGTGGGCTACAGTCCATGGGGTTGAAAAGAGTTGGAAGTGACTGATCACACACAACATAATGCCACACACAACACTTTTTTGTGCATCATTTATGTTTGCATTTAAAATTTTCTGTTTCATGTTACCTCATGCAGGGTATTTAAATATATTTCGTTGGTTATCATAGAGGCTCTTTGTACCATAGAGAGCAAACAGTATACTGATTACATCTTTTCCTTTGTAAGAATATATTAACTGGCCTATTAAAAGAGACTAGATAAATAGCATTTAGTAAGTCTACAATTAACTTCCTCAAAGATCCCTGAAGCATTTTTCAGTTTCATTGATCCTCATGTCCGTTCTCTGCTTACCTCAACAAGCAAAATCAATTCAACTGCACTGATAATCAGACCAGATGTAAAACCATCCACTTAAGCAAATATGAAAGAATTTTGAGTTTGCCTGATCTGATTTTTGGAAGACTGTGCCAATGTGAAGTCAAATGGAGGACTTGAGAGTTCAGAGGGGATAGCCACATATATTTATTTTCAGCAGAGAACAATCGAGAGATCTAGAAAAAAGGATGATCAGCTAATTCAAGTTTAATGTATAACCTGTGCTGCGCTGTGCTCAGTTGTGTCTGACTCTTGTGACCCCATGGACTGTAGCCCGCCAGGCTCCTCCGTCCATGGGGATTCTCCAGGCAAGAATACTAGAGTGGGTCGCCATGCCCTCCTCCAGGGGATATTCCCAACTCAGGGATTGAACCCAGGTCTCCCACATGGCAGGCAGATTCTTTACCATCAAAGTTACTGGGGAAGCCCTGTGTATCACCTAACAGTGAGCTATTTGGTAAGAATCTTAATCCTTCTGTCTGTTGGCCCCTACTCCCTCAGTTTGCATATTCCACAGATGATGAGTCAACACCAATGCTACAGAGCACCTTGACCGACTCCGGTACCTTTTTCACAATTCTGTACAAAAATGTAAAATAAGCTTTGGAAAGTATGTAAGTCCAATCAAGGGAAGGACAAGACAGGGACCATTCATTGTAACCCCTGCCTTATTCTTATTCCTTACTACATAGTTCTTGCTTATTTTAAGAAACACTTAAGAAATGCTTCCTGATTGCAAAGATGGTAAAAATCATCTGCCTTATTGAGAATATGAAAAAGAAATATTTTTTTTACTCTCCTGAAAAGTTAAATTTTCTAAATGCCTTATTGAAATATATAATGATGTTTGCCTCATAGAGAAAAAGTTTACCATGAAAATATAATTGTCATTTCTCTGCAGAACTGGTGTCATATGTTTTAAGAGAAGGATTATTGACATAGGGGCTAGAAAATTCTAAATTTAAATCTGACCTCATCAGCTTACAAGATGCATTTTCTGTGACTTTTTATTCCCAAATTACCTACCTCTTTATCTTAAATAATGAAGATTTCATAAAGGGTTGCTTGAGAAAATATAAGATAATACAAATAAAGTGGTTGACACAAAGGAATATTTTTATAAATATTACAATCCCTTCACTCATCAACCACCTATTACCCAAATCTCATGCTACAGATTACCTTTCCTATCATTTTTCAATCAAATGTTATATCTGAAAACATCATAGGACATTACATTCAGTGTCTGGGCTGGAAACTTCCAATCACAATTCACTAAAACAGTCCAACCCATTTCTGTCAACTTTGAGGGATGCATCTTCTGTCATGCTTATACAAGATCAATGGAATCTTTCACGTGTGTTTCACATCTTCAGACTCCTCCAAAAGTTATCTTTGAAAAAATTGGTAGAAGTCATTTACCAAGACACATGGATGTGTGTTTCCAGAAGGACAGGAGAGTTCAGAAGGGTTCTTCTGACACTAATTCATAATCAATTCTTTCCCTCTGATGATGTGGAAATCTCTAACACATTTTTTTTAAACTGTGTAAGCTATTAACAGACAGCACCCACAAATGTATTCCTTGTTGGATACACCCACGGGGCAACCATGGCGGCCTATGGGCTTGGTGTGCTGGCCTTGGACACAAAGTCCCCAGAAATGGTGTAGCCCTCTATTGGCCTGATTGGGGTCTAAACAATTGTGCTGTTTACACAGAGTTCCTTTTTTGTAATCTGGGTCTTTAATTAAGGTTATTCCTTGACTCTTGGAACAAAAATATTTGTCATTTCTTTCCCTGATCATTTTAAATTCAACTGATGGAGGTACAAAATTTGGGCTTCCCAGGTGGATCAGTGGTAAAAAAAAAAAAAAAAAAAAAAATCCATCTGCCAGTGCAGGAGAGGTGGATTCAATCCCTGAGTCAGGAAGATCCCCTGGAAGAGAAAATGGCAACCTGCTCCAGGATTCTTCCCTGGAGAATCCCATGAACAGAGAAATCTAGAGTCGCAAAGAGTTGGACACGACTGAACAGCTCAGCATGCACGCACGCACGTACAAAATTTATCACATGTATGCTCATTATTGTGAGAACTTAAAATACTTACTATACCTTCCACTGACATTAACTGAACAAAATAATTTTAGACAGAGATCTAGAGACACACACACTGGCTTCAGTTTGATTCAATCTGATGATTCAGTTTGATTTAATGTCATTGATTATTCCTTTTAAAGAAGGCTTCAAAACTGTTTGATTGGGAGTCCAATGGCATAGTTATCTGATATGCTCACCCATTACCCGATTTTGTTTTTTTCTTCAATCCTCTTTGAAATATCATATCTCATTAATATTTACCTAACACTGTACTTGGCATTTTATATTTCACACCTCTCTAATCTATGTGCAGTAAGGCTGGTACACCAAGTTATTTAAAGTAGTTATTTGCAATGTGATGTTACTATAGCTCATATTATAGTTTCATTTCCTATGCAGAACCTACAAAACAAAGTATCTGTCTTCCAAAGACACAGACTTCAGATGTAAGCACACCCAGACTTTGGCTATGAAGGGGGTAACACACACAAAAATAAACTTTCATTTTTAACTGAAACATAGGTCCTGCTGATGCTGGACTTGTGATCAGGCTTTCCATATCAGACCCCTCCAGAGTGGAAGAGTGTGAAAGTTGGGGGGGAAAATGTTTCCTCATAATGATACCTAAAATTTATAGGAATCTGAGGCGTTCACCCCAAATTTAAAGATAAAATTAAATGGCAGTCTTCCCCTAGAGGAACAAGCACAGAATTCAAGCCATCTTACACATCCACTGATTTAAAACATCTGGCAAAACAGAGTCAGAGTCACTGAGCCAAGACAGCAGATGAACACGGTCCAAACGAGGTGGGAGAAGATTTAGTATTAGTGATGTTCAGTGTTGGGATTAATGCTCATGAAAGGACATTCAATCAATGCAATAACAAAACTGTTTGGCATGAAAAACTGCATTTTAAGACATACTTACAACCTATCAATTGTACTCCTAGGCTTATATCCACTGAAAATATCTGTGCATGTTCACTATAAGACGTGTACAGGAAAGTACCAGAACAACATTATCCCATCATAATAACAAAACCCTCAAAACACCTAAAATATCCACCAAATTAGAATGCTATCTCCATAGAATGGGACATTCCATAACAATGAAAATGATCAACAGATACACCTAAGAATTTGGAAAAAAATCTCATACATAAAAAGTTCATCAAAGTAAAAACTACATACAATATAATGCATTTGTACACAATTCAAAATATTTCAAGTTATACTGCATTATTTAGGATTTAAAACTTATGAGACAAAATTATGAAAAGTTGCTGAGTATTTTCTGGAATTTAATTATATAAAAATAATAGAAGTCAGATTTGTGGTCACCTTTGTGGAAGGGAGGGATATTGACTATAGGGAGCATAATGAAAAATTCTGAGATTTTGTTCTGTATTTTTGTTGCTGTTATTTTACCTTCATTGTGTCCATGTGTAATTCACTTTGTGATATATCATTGAGCTGGATTTTTTCCTTTCAGAGCTAGACTTTTCTAAATGTGTCATGTATTTCATGTATTAAGGCTTCAAACATTTTCATACACTTGTTTTCAAAAATCCCTCAGAGTTGAGGGCTGATCTATGGATGATTTGCACTTGTAGAGAAATATGAAAATGAAGAAGCTCTATTATACAGAATGAAAGGATAATAAAGTAAAATCTCTTTCCTTTCCTATTATTTAATTGCCATCTAAAATTTCAAATAAATTCTGTGTGCACACACTTGTATGTGTGCGTAGGAATGGCACTACCCGATGCTCTTATATCTGAAGAATTTGTCATATACCACAAAACTTGACATTTAGAACTACATACAAACTACCATAACTCCACTATGTTACAGTGGGGTAATTTGAAGTGGTCAGAAAATGATCTCACATTTTTCCATGAGGTAATTTTCACATTTAAAGAAAGTATATCAAGACTTCCTTGGTGGTCCAATGGTTAAGACTCTGCCTTCCAATTCAAGGGCCCCAGCTCAACCCCTGGTCCAGGGAATAAGGTCCCACATGCCACAGGGTGCAGCCAAAAATTTTAATAAAAAGAAAAAGAAAGAAAGAAAGCATATTACCATGAACCCACAATTTACTTAAATTGATGTTATCTGGTTTTTATTATTGATATACACTACACCTTGCCAGTGTTCTTTGTCTGACATGACAGATGACTTTTTATAAACATATATTATGTGCTTATTTTTATTCTGTGAAGAATGAAGTTGTTCTGGCTCAGAAGTTAAAAAACAAAAAAAACCCTCAGAAACTTAGAGTCAACTTTGTGTCACGTTTCTTGGTATAAGGGATAGAAGAACAGTGAGTATCACACAGATCTTTTATCCACTTTGACCTTCCTCTGCCCATCACTCACATCCATATTTATGTCTGCTTGAATTGCTACCTCAGGGGCATCTAATCTCTAAATACGGACTCCTATCTCAGCATCTCTTATTGACTTTTCCTAATCTTATTATTTCGGCTGATATTTACTCTGCATGTCATTTTTGCTTTCCCAGCACTATACATTGATGTGATTCACCCTGGAGGAATCTTTACATTACCCACCTAACAAATGAAATTAGGGAAGAACAGTGGTCATGCCTAGATCCTGGTTGAACAAAGGAACCAGTATCTGCAGGGAGGGCACCATGAAAATTTAAACTGAGGTCAGCATCTAAACACAGTATTCACTGCTAAGACTCAAGATCCATTTTGGTTTGATTTACTAAATTTTGTTTTTAAAAAGATGCCTGCTTCAACCTTAAGGAGAATCAATAAATAAAATTCTCATAAAAAATTAAAAATCTGACTTACTTTTTATATTTGGTGAAGAAGAAAGGCTATGATCTTTGATTTCAAACAGTAGTTTTAGAGGAGTATTATCTTAACATCCACAACCCTAAGTGTATTTATCTGTAAAACAGAGTTACTAACCCTTAAGAATTTATTATTAGAGTTAAATAAGATTTGGGGTGTAAAGTGCCCTGCATCTATTTGACATTAATGAATGTTAACTGTTATTATTGCTGCTGGGTGTAATTCAGATCCTCTCTGTCTGATCTTGCATTAACTTTTTCCCACAACAAGGTAAATCCTAGGGGTTATCATCTTCTTTGCAGTGGTTATAGAGGCATTAGCCTCCAAAGGTTTTCCTGTTGTATTGCATCATAAATGAATGAAAAGAATGAAGAGGTGAAGGGTAGGTAAAGAAGACCAGGTGAGATTGGAAGAATAGAGGGTGGTAAAGATAGACAGACAAATAAAAATAAACAAAAGCTATGTGTGTATCTTCTGCTAAGGTTAGCCTGTGACGAAGGGTGGTTTGGCTATTGTATTTGGAGGTGACAAATTCCCTAATCCATATTCACATTTGAATTCAGAAAATGATTACAAGTAAACTCTATTTTTTTTGGATTATTTACTCTGTGTCTTTTCATATATGAATGAGGATTTGGAGAATATGACATTGGAAGAATATTTTTTAAAGTAAAAAAATCCATACATAAAAATATTAAAATGATATAAAGTGACTTGTAATGAAAAACAGTATTTCCTCATATACCCCTTCCTAACTACAGTTTTATTCCACTAAGCTAAATACTTTTTATTTTAAATATTTTTTTCTGATGTTGTCTTCAAAATTTTGCAGTAGTATTTATATCATCTTTTCTAGATTTTTCAATTTTTGTCGTCTATTACCTTCTTCCTGTAACTAAAGAGTTCAGGTTGCTTGTAATACCTGCATATGCCCACCTTCCCTCCATTTTTCTTGCAAATGGTCATATTACCATTTTTAGATCCATTATTGGTTACCTTTGTTACATTTATACTTTTATTCATTATTTTGTAGCTCCCAGCTACTTAGGTTTCTAAATTTTCTTTCAACTTCTCTCAAATTTACCCTCCAGACAACTTCCTAAAGAAAGGGAGAATCCATTATTTGAGTAGCTACATATGCAAGATATCTGTTGTCAGCCCCCATTAATGTATAAAAGCATGACTGGTACATAATAACACACTGAAATCATTTGCCCCTGGAAATTCGAAAGATTCATTTCATTTCATTGTCTCTTAATTTTGATTTTTGCTATTGTCTTCTGACAATGTGTTTCTTCTTCTTCTGTATCTTCTTTTTTTTTTTTTTTTCCCTCTCCTCTTTGGACCCTTTTAAAATGTTCTCATTTCCCTCAATTCTGCATAGGGGAGCAAGCACTGCCCTCCAACGTGTTTGCTGGATTTGTTTGGTGAAAGTGTTAGTCGCTCAGTTGTATCCAACTCTTTGTGACCCCATGGACCATAGCCTGCCAGGTTCCTCTGTCCATGGGATTCTCCAGACAAGAATACTGGAGTGGCTTGCCATTCCCTTCTCCAGGGGATCTTCCTAACTCAAGAATCGAACCCAGGTCTCCTGCGCTGCAAGGCAGATTCTTTACTGTTTAAGCCACCAGGGAAGCCCTGATGCGTCTTTGCAATTTGAAATCTCCACATTTTAGTTCTAAATAATTCATCTCTATTGTTAAGCAATGGTGCACTTTCCTCTGCTTTCTGGTTTCTCTTTAATCTGCTTTATGTATTTAATCATGTGTTGGAAATTTGTATTATTAGTCAGTGTCTATTCTTTCCCCTATTTTCTATCTTTGCCTTTTTTATTTTTCTTGGAGACTTGCTCGATTTCCTCTTCATATACTGATACATAGTTGTTGTTTTTTTTAATTTCAGAAATCATCTTTTAAATTTGACAAGCTTTTTATTGTTAATTAGTTGTTTCTTTTAATTATATTATTTTCTTGTCTTCTATATAAAGTAGAGGAGAAACTGTATATATCAATTAAAAAAATTTTTGTTACACACCTGAATTTATTTTATGGTCATTTAAAATTTGTTTTATTCCTTTTTTTCCCTTTTCAGACATTTCTAAATATCAGTGAGCTTTGTTTCATGTTTAAAGACAAAGCAGCAACAACAAAAATATAACTGCAAGAAGTAAGTGTATTGATGAGGTCTATTAGCTAGCAGATTTTTATAACTTCCTTGCATAAATAATGCATTCAGTTTTCGTCAATCAGTCGTCACTGCCCCATTCATTTGTAGTTCTTCAGATACTAGCTGAAGTTATTTGTCTGCTACTTACCTCTTTCAATTCTCCTTTCACTGTAGAAATATCTCTTTTTCTGTTTCTTTATCATTTTAATTAGGTAACTGTTGGGACTGGTGATTAATATATAAGATAAAGCTATTACTTGAAACTCAACTAAAGTATTTTAAAGTCAGCCTGCACTCTAATTAAGATAAATATTGCTAAATATAAAACCAATGGAGCCTTTAAGTTACTGCTTATTTACTGTGCATTTTACATGCAATTTATTTTAGTGTTTATTATTCATAGATTTCAGGAAAGAAAATGAGGCTCTTGGAGATTACATAAATTCATCAAATTCACAGAGGTATGAAATGATAGACCTGGAATTCAAACTTAGTTTTGTTTCAGTAAAAAGGACAAGCCCTTTTCACCGTATCAAATTGTTGCATGTCTACCACCCTTAGAAAACATCACTTTCATTTCTGAATGGAGGTGACTTTTACCTCCATGGAGCATTTAGCATTTAGGACATTTTTCATTGTCACAACTGTGGGATGCTTCTAGCATATGATGCGTGGAGGCATTACATTCTATAACCAACAGAGCATTCGCACAATAAAGGACAGCATAGGCCAAAATATCAGTGGTGTTGAGGTTAAGGAACCTTGGTCAAATTAAAAAGCAGAGTTTTCATAAACATTAGCAGTTGACAGCAGCATATGAATTTCCATTTATTGCAATTTGTATTCTTTAAATTTTAACACAGTAACACAAACAATTTTTATTAAAAAAAAAAACTCTGTTGGAAATAAGTCACCTTTTTAAAATCATGTGAAGAACCTAGATTCTTTGAGAATGGGATATAATAATAAATAAAATTCTGGAAATATGCCTGAGTTTAATTTATGTGAGCAAATTCTACAGCCTTTCCACCTTTAAACATGATCCTTTTTTTGATGATGCGACACATTACACAGGCCATGAAAGTGAAGATCAGAGGAAAGACTCTGTGCTATTTTACTGAAGTTATATCTAAAGCAAACCAATCCAGGGTAAGCTACAATTTTGTTCATTTTAAAATGTCCCCCAAAATGTCAAGATATATGGTCCATTTCCCTCTTTCATCTCTAATGCCATAGGAGAATCTAAATCTTTCTCAACTCAACCATTGTTCTTTCCATTCACTCCAGAGCTAATATTCTACTTCCTTCAGTTGGTTACACTGTTTACCATAGAGCTAATATCTGCCTGCCTGATATTTTCTCACCCTAGCTGAGCCCAGCCGGTTTCCCAAAGAGCAAGTCCTGCCCTGATGATGAGCAGCTGTATCTACCACGCTGTTTATCTGGCAGAGCTGCAGGGCTGTTCTCAGCCTGTCTGCAAAAATGAATTTCACACAGCTCCAGTTATGAGGAGAGGAGAAAAAATTGCAAGGTGTATAGCAAAGGATTTTTTTTTTAAGCAGCATACCTTGGAGCAGGTCAAAATAAATTTCCATTAAATCCTACAAAGAGGCTGTTAAGTTTCCCTGAGATTCAGACTCCCTGGAAATGTTTGTGCCAGGAGCCGGATGTCTGTTCACTGAATGAGCCAACATCCCCCCCAGGAGAGATAAACAACCCCGCAGAAATGAGCATTCACTAGGCTAGCTGGGGCAGTGGGTGAGGAAGTATTGCTGTCTGCACAGAGCAAAAATAAAATAGCAACACATTAGCAATAGTCTCTAAGACTTCACAGAAAAAAGCAGCAGAAAGGTGGTAGAAAAGTGGAGACTTGGCTTACCAGAAGGAAAGTCAAACCAAACCAAAATTAGGTACAAGTTGTCCCCAGAAGAATTGCTAAATTAAGTAGGGCTTTTTTGTCTCAGAAATGAAAGACTTTTCTAATTCCTAAATATCAATTTTTATTGTTCCCCAAAGAAACTGCACAGATCTTTTAAAGTAATTTATTTCAGTTCAGTTCAGTCGCTCAGTCGTGTCCGACTCTTTGCAACCCCATGAATCACAGCACACCAGGCCTCCCTGTCCATCACTAACTCCTGGAGTTTACCCAAACTCATGTCCATCGAGTCAGTGATGCCATCCAGCCATCTCATCCTCTGTGTCCCCTTCTCTTCCTGCCCCCAATCCCTCCCAGCATCAAGGTCTTTTCCAATGAGTCAAGTCTTCGCGTGAGGTGGCCAAAGTATTGGAGTTTCAGCTTCAGTAAAAGTCCTTTTTTTTTTTTTCTGTCACTTCTTTATTGGGGCTGGGGTGCGTCCTTCATATGAATCTCTGTGCTGGTCCCTATGTGCACACAGACGCATATACATGTATGTACACACATCTGCATGAGGTCAGAGCTCTGGTGGGCTTGGGGGGTGTCAAGCTCTTTATAAGAGAGCGTTAGAAAGAACCCGATTCCAGAAAACGGGGATGTCTGAGGTTGCGGCCCCACCCTGGTGGGAAGCCAGCTCTGTCTGATCCCAAGTAAAAGTCCTTCTAATGAACACCCAGGACTGATAAGGACAGGCTAAATGGAACTATGCCAAAGAATTGTGTTTCCTCAAGGCAATAAATGTAACAGCATTTCTATATGCACAGAATACCAGATCTCCATTTATGAATCTTACCAAGTACACTCAGATTTTAAAATAGGAGCTGCTCTTCCCTAGCAATATTTTGATGATAGAGGAAAAAATAGACATTTTCACTAAGCTCAAGGTTTGTGAGAAAGAGGTTATAAGTACCTATGGTCAGGTCAGTGACAGCTCTTTTCAATTGTTGCTGTTTAAAAAAAAAGTATATTGAAGTAGAAAAATGGGAGTCACATACACATGTGCTGAAAAGATGCAAGAGGAGTGAAAAATGAAAATATATATAAAAACATATAGGCTGCAATAGAGTGGCATGTATGTAATATAAAGTAGAACCAGAGAAAGTAAAAATCAGCAGCAAATAGAAAATTATGGTGGGAATGATCAAACCTCTAGGGAAATGGATCATGTTTCAGTAAAAGCTGAAGGAAGTAGGCGAAAATTTTCTTCTCATTTTATTGATTACCAGTAATGAGCTATATACCTTAACATGACATCATTTGTAAACAAATAATGTAATTTATAAACATATATAAAAATATAAAAACAGAAATAAATATCTTTAAGAATTTAAGTTATACAATATATAACAAAATCATTATGTATATAGTAAATGAATATTATATAAATATATAAAATGCCTAAATGTAAATATAGTAGATATGATATATACTGTAATTATATACATTAATATTATATATTTTTAAGAAGTTTATTCACAGCTTCACAGAATACTTTTTCCGTTTAATATATTGTCTTCAATAGTTTGTATTTCCCAAAGTGACATCATAAGCATAAATGAACTTCATCATCTTATACTGATAAAGACTTTCCTTGTCTTCTACTCTACATCTCAGTAAAGTAAGAGTCAGTATATGTGAATCCCAGAAAACTATTTCAGTTGCAAAAGCACTTTGAACAGACAGAAGAATTGAGAGAGCGGAAAAAATGTTTAAAAGGACTTTCACCTTTCGTGGCACAAGTCACCTGTTTAGATCTAGTAAAATAATTTTTCTAAATAGATATTCTTAGGTTATATTTGAGCCAGTGATAATCTGAGGATTGTTAATAATACCTATGAGACTGAATATAAAATTATGTTAATATGGATTTATGCAAAATTCTGAGGAGAATGTCCCTGGCTTTTAGCAGACTCCTAAATATCTACAATGAAATAAAGATTAAAATATACTCTACAGGGCTTGACTTGCATGCTTATGCCCCAGAGACTCAGCCCTCCTTAAATCTATTTCCTGCTGCAGTTCAATAGGTGGTAGGGAAAAACGTGATGAGAGTTTGGCTGCCCCTTGACAAAGCTGAGTGCTTTGGGCTAAGAAAATGTTTCTAAGAGTCTGTTGAGTTTTAAGGACTCTACCCTCTGGCCTTTTCTCCTCTTAATATACTAGGAAACCTGAGCAGGTCTTTATATGCTTACAAACCATAAAATCTGAAAATCAAGGAAAGTAAAAAAAAATGTAATAGATATGTTATTGGTTGACATATTGAGTTATTTAGTAATTTATTGTTCCAAAGATCTAAATTTTTAAGAATAATGCCAAAGTGTGGCAAGACTATGAAAGTGAAAGTGTTAGTCACTCAGTCATGTCCGACTCTTTGTGACCACATGGACTGTAGCCTACCAGGCTCCTCTGTCCTTGGAATTCTCCAGGCAAGAATACTGGAGTGGGTTGCTATTTTCTTCTCCAAGTGATCTTCCTGATCCAGGGATTGAACCAAGGTCTCCCGCATTGCAGGCAGACTCTTTACTGACTGAGCCACCAGGGAAGACAAGACTATGAGGGCTAAGAAAATTGCCAGCCTTTCAACTGTCATTTTAAAAAGTTTCTTTATGCCCAGAGAGTACTTTTTTTTTGGTGGCACTAATCCTCTACCTTTAGAGTGCATAATTTATTTAGAAATTTAATATGTTTTTGATTTCCTTTTCAAGATGGTCTATTGAGCATCCTCTGCAACTTGCCTCTCTGGCATCAAATCCCAGAACATGGTTTTAAAAGCAAATGAATAAAGCTGAGCTTGAAAACAAGAGGATAACATTGATAGAGTAAGCATTCTAAGGAGTATATGGAGGAAGAAAAATACAGAATATTAATTAAATATTATTTATCATTTCAAGCTTAAGTTTTAGTTAGTGCCCTAAGACCAAAAAAAAAAAAAAAAATCTATAAAATAAGCAAAAAATTAGAAAAAGAGACACAAAACCATAATACATTAAAACCTACACTTGTCTATGTAGATAATCCAGAATATTTAGTTGACAAATTACTATATCAAATAATTGAATTAATATTGCATTTAAATATTAGAGAAAAAGAGAACTCATTAATGTTTCAATTAGGAAATACAGCAGCAAAAAACTAAGTATCTAGAAATAAATTAACAACAAATATCCAAGGGAAAAAGTCAAATAAAACCTATCCAAGAGGTGAATGAACCTAGACCCTGCTATACAAAATGAAGTCAAAAAGAGAAAAACAAGTATTATATATCAACGCATATATATGGAACCTAGAAAAATGGTATTGATGAATCTATCTGCAGGGAAGGAATTGGAACGCAGGTATAAAGAATGGACTTGTGGACACAGTGGGGAAAGGAGGGAGTGGGAAGAATGGAAAAAGTAGCATAGACATATGTACACTACCATGTGTAAAATAGATAGCTGGTGGGAAGTTGCTATATAACACAGGGAACCAGTCAGATGCTCTGTGATGATCCAGAACGGTGGGATGGGGGAGGGAGGGAGGTGATACATGTATAATTATGGCTGATTTGTGTTGTTGTACAGTAGAAACCATCACAACATTGTAAAGCAATTTTCCTCCAATTAAAAAAATTAATTAAAAACCTTACTCAAAATGTAATGTTTTTGTTTGTAAAGTATATGTAGAAATCTACTGAAGTACACATAAATTGAATGAATAGACTAGCCCATTGAGTCAGAAGACACACTGTGAAAGAAAGCCATTCTTCTCAATGTAATAAATGAATTCAAAAAATTTTCATGCATTCAACGAATTCAAAACATTTCCATGTATTTCTAACAATATCTTTAAGGTTTTTGATGCACTGATTTTGAAATGTATGTGAAAGTAAAATTAGAGAGGAGGGCAAACAATTTTGAATTAAAAAAAACATAACAGGGATGTCAGAAGACAGTATAAAGATACAGTGATACCATCTAGAATAGACAAATACATCAATGAAACAGATATGTGACTTTATTATATATCTGTATTTATAACATGATGTAGATTGCATTGAATTTATTTTTATTTATTTTTTTTTTGTCATGAGGGATCTTTGTTCCCCAAGAAGGAATCAAATCTGTGCCCCCTGCAATGAAAGCATGGGTTCTTAACCACTGGACCTCCAGAGAGGTCCCTAGATTGCATTTAAAATCCATGGATAAAGCTAAACCATTTAATGAAGGAAATTAGGAAGCTGATTAGTATTTTAGAAAATAAGGCACATCTCCATCTACTATCTTAATATAAATAAATTCCAGATTGGCTAATAATTTAAACAAAATAAATTTAAAATTCCAAAGAATAGCAAGGAGATATAAGAAAGGCTTCTTCAGTGATCAGTGCAAAGAAATAGAGGAAAAGAATAGAATGGGAAAGACTAGAGATCTCTTCAAAAAAATTAGAAATACCAAGGGAACATTTCATGCAAAGATGGGCTCAATAAAGGACAGAAATGATATGGACCTAACAGAAGCACAAGATATTAGAAGAGGTGGCAAGAATACACAGAAGAACTATAAAAGATCTTCATTGTCACGGTCTTCATAGACCAGGACCTGGGGACTGGAGTTGATGAGAAGAGGGAGGCAGGGGACCCAAGTCTCGAGTGAAACAAGTGTACTTTATTTGCAGAAACACATGCTTATATATCTTTAATAAAATCATCACTCAGCCATTAAAAAGAATGAAATTTCACCAGTTGCAACAAAATGGATAGTCCTTTAAGTACAAGGCCACTGAAGGGAGTCACTGAAGGGAATCCAAGCAGGTGCCCTTTCCCATGATCTCAGTCCTGAGAACTGCGTGCAGCTCTGCTCGTTCCTGTTTTCCAGGAACTGATAAGGAACAGAGAGTCCTTGAGAAATGGCACACAAAGGAAGAAAACATATCGGATCCCTTAAAGTTGAACATCCCCCGACACTTCATGACCCAGATAACCACAATGGTGTGATCACTCACCTAGAGCTAGACATCCTGGAATGTGAAGTCAAGTGGGCCTTAAGAAGCATCCTTACGAACAAAGCTAGCAGAGGTGATGGAATTCCAGTTGAGCTATTTCAAGTCCTAAAAGATGATGCTGTGGAAGTGCTGCACTCAATATGCCAGCAAATTTGGAGCACTCAGCAGTGGCCACAGGACTGGAAAAGGTCAGTTTTCATTCCAATCCCAAAGAAAGGCAATGCCAAAGAGTGCTCAAACCACTGCCCAATTGCACTCATCTCACACGCTAGTAAAGTAATGCTCAAAATTCTCCAAGCCAGGCTCCAGCAAGACGTGAACCATGAACTTCCAGATGTTCAAGCTGGAATTAGAAAAGGCAGAGGAACCAGAGATCAAAATGCCAACATCCACGGGATCATCAACAAAGCAAGAGAGTTCCAGAAAAATATCTATTTCTGCTTTATTGACTATGCCAAAGCCTTTGATTGTGTGGATCACAATAAACTATAGAAAATTCTTCAAGAGATGAGAATACCAGACCACTGATCTGCCTCTTGAGAAATCTGTATGCAGGTCAGGAAGCAACAGTTAGAACTGGACGTGGAACAACAGACTGGTTCCAAATAGGAAAAGGAGTATGCCAAGGCTGTATATTGTCACCCTGCCTATTTAACTTATATGCAGTGTACATCATGAGAAACGCTGGGCTGGAAGAAGCAGAAGCTGGAATCAAGATTGCCGGGAGAAATATCAATAACCTCAGATATGCAGATGACACCACCCTTATGGCAGAAAGTGAAGAAGAACTAAAGAGCTTCTTGATGAAAGTGAAAGAAAGAAAGAAAGTGAAGTCGCTCAGTCATGTCTGACTCTTTGCGACCCCATGGACTGAAGCCTACCAGATTCCTCCATCCACGGAATTTTCTAGGCAAGAGTACTGGAGTGGGTTGCCATTTCCTTCTCCAGGGGATCTTTCCAATCCAGGGATTGAAAGTGAAAGAGGAGAGTGAAAAAGTTGGCTTAAAGCTCAACATTCAGAAAACTAAGATCATGGCATCTGGTCCCATCACTTCATGGCAAATAGATGGGGAAACAGTGGCAGACTTTATGTCTTTGTGCTCCAAAATCACTGCAAATGGTGACTGTAGCCATGAAATTAAAAGATGCTTACTTCTTGGAGGGAAAGTTATGACCAACCTAGACAGTTTACTAAAAAGCAGAGACATTACTTTGCCAACATAGATACAACTAGTCAAGGCTATGGTTCCAGTAGTCATGTATGGATGTGAGAGTTGGACCGTAAAGAAAGCTGAGCACCGAAGAATTGATGCTTTTGAACTGTGGTGTTGGAGAAGACTCTTAAGAGTCCCTTGGACTGCAAGGAGGTCCAACCAGTCCATCCTGAAGGAAATCAATCCTGAATATTCATTGGAAGGACTGATGCTGAAGTTGAAACTCCAATACTTTTGCCACCTGATATAAAGAACTGACTCATTTGAAAAGAACCTGATGCTGGGAAAGATTGAAGGCAGGAGGAGAAGGGGACGACTGAGGATAAGACGGTTGGATGGTATCACCGACTCGATGGACATGAGTTTGAGTAAACTCCAGGAGTTGTTGATGGACAGGGAGACTTGGTGTGCTGTAATCCATGGGGTTGCAAAGAGTTGGACAGGACTGAATGACTGAACTGAACTGAACTAAGCCACACAATAAAAATTTTATAATAGATATAGAATAAACTTTTATGAAACTTGGGATAGGAAAACCTTATGAGTAAGATACAGAATTCACAAGCTATGATAAAAAAAAAACTTGAATAAATTTAGGTATATCACAATGAAACAACTTTTTGATAAAAGTAAATGATAAAGCTAAAAAAATAAGACAAATATGAGAAAATAAAAAGAAAGCAAGAAAAAAACTACACACATTTTAACTCACTAAAAACCTGGATAATGTAATTTTTAAAAAAATACCAATTCTTACTCATGTTTCTTTTAAAAAAAAAAAGAAGTTTGACTTTATAAGATTGAGTGTAGGTGTGGGGAAAAGAGGATTCTCATGCATTGCGTTAAGGATGGATTAAAATTTGAAATTCATGTACTACATGTCTTAAGTATTTTCAGTTTTTATTTGTCTTCCATACAGCTTCCTGAGCATGTTAATGAAGTCTGAATGCTTATTAATATTCACTTAATCATTTAAATAAACATTTACCTTACTTTCCATTACTGGTCAATGTTAGACATCATTTTCTTCCTTGAAACATTTGATGTTACCACTGCTAAAGACAATGTGTTTAGGCGAAATATTGAATTCAGTTAGTGATTATTTTCCCATCTCACCTATAACTTTCTTTGATCCACTCACTATCTCAAGTATATCCAATACCTTAGCTTATTTTTTTGTTTGTTTATTTGCTTTTCATCTCACTGAGATCCATGGTCAACTGACTCCTTGATTCCTCTCTGTGTTCAGTCTCCTCTTATGTTCCCTATTCAGCTTAGAAGAAATGAGTGATTTTCATATTATCAGCCTAATCCTACCTAGCATCACTGTCCTTGATAGAAGGTCAAATGTTGAATGAATCATAGATCACAGCCAAAGAGAAGTCTGTAACTTGGTAGATCAAGGTCACTATAAATTTGGGATCTATAACCTCAAATTAGTTCTTAGTATTCCCCAAGTGCCACAAATTTCCCCAGGTTGCTTTCTGACTTTCAACATTATACTAATTCCTGAAATTGGAAGCTTGTTAAGTTGCTTCAGTCATGTCTGACTCTTTGCAACCCTATGGACTGTAGCCCACCAGGCTCCTCTGTCCATGGGATTCTCCAGGCAAGAATACTGAAGTGGGTTGCCACACTCTCCTCCAGGGGATCCTTCCAACCCAGGGATGGAACCCGAGTCTCTTACTCTCCTGCATTGGCAGATGGGTTCTTTACCACTAGCACAACCTGGAAAGCCCTAATTTCTGAAAACTCTGCTCAGATCTTTGAGCCCTTTCCCTAACCCTATACTCTCCACTGACTATGTTTCAGCAAAACACTGTAACTTCAAAGTAATAAATAGAAGCCATTAGACTGCAATGCTTTTCCTTTCCCACCTGCCTAGTTCATAAACTTTCCCAAGTCCACCTTTCTTCTTCCCTCTATCAGTGGTGCTCTGAGTCCACCTTTGTATCAGGAGTTCCCAAGCCCACTCCAGGAATGATGACTAATGAGAACGACACAAAGAACTCAGAAATAAATCTATGATGATCACTTATGGTTCATTATAGCAAAAGAATACCAATTAGGCTCAGCAAAGGAAAAGTTGAAATCACATGCAAGCTTTCAGGTGTCCTATCCCAGTGGACTAGTACGGACCACACTTAATTTTCCAACAACAATGTGTGATAATGCATGTGACCAACCAGGGAAGGCCATCTGAATTCAGTGTCCAGGGTTTTTACCCACAGGACTGGCCTCAGCTACTCAGACCCCAGCCTCCCAGGAGACAACCTGATACAATGTGACTCAAAGCATCCAGCATACAAAACAGATGTTCACCACAGTCACGTGGTAGGCGTAAAGTATCCAGTTTGGTCCAATCCTTGGGTGTACACAAACACTCTTATCAGGTAGGATACTCCAAGGGTTCATAGGTGATTTCCCAGGAAGTGAGTTAAGGGCTCATTCCAGAGACCCCAGAACAAGTAGAATGTGAGAAGTCCAGACCCACTCAGTTATCCTTTTCTGCACAGCCCCTTCCCACTGTTTTGGACGTTTGATCCCATTAAATTATTCCTATTATCTCTCCTCTATTTTCAATCTCTCCTGACCTAGCACTCAATTTTCAGATATGAGGTCTGCCCTCATATCTGAGGACTTTTCCCTTCTCCCCTACACCTATAATTACTTTGTCCCCTTTCTATGTGAGTCCATATCTTAACTTACTCTATTCTAATTGCTTCTCTGTCTATATTTCCTAATAAGGTTACAAGATCCTCAAGGGAAGAAATCTTGCCCTATTTTATTTTCTAATTAGTCATGCTTGGCTAAAAGTACAAAGTTAAATATATTTATTTTTAAAAGTCATTGAATAAAAATATGCATAATGATGAATTGGGCTGGATGGACAATTGCTCTGATTCAAATATATTCCTTTTGTGAACTTTTCCTGTGCTCCAGCTTCCACTAAAAACCACTGTTCTTTGTGCCCAATCATTCTGCCTCTACCCTGTGTGGAGCCGAATAAACCACTAGTTACTACATTGAAAGGACTTCTTAGGACCCATGAAATTAGATCATTCAGTTCAGTTTAGTCACTCAATCGTGTCTGACTTTTTGCAACCCCATGAACCACAGCATGCCAGGCCTCGCTGTCCATCACCAACTCCCGGAGTTCACCCAAACCTATGTCCATCGAGTCGATGATGCCATCCAACCATCTTATCCTCTGTCGTCCCCTTCTCCTCCTGCCCTCAGTCGTTACCAGCATCAGGTTCTTTTCCAATGAGTCAGCTCTTCACATCAGGTGGCCAAAGTATTGGAGTTTCAACTTCAGCATCAGTCCTTCCAATGAACACCCAGGACTGATTTCCTTTAGGATGGACTGGTTGGATCTCCTTGCAGTCCAATGGACTCTCAAGAGTCTTCTCCAACACCACAGATCAAAAGCATCAATTCTGTGGCACTCAGCTTTCTTTATAGTCCAACTCTCACATCCATACATGACCACTGGAAAAACCATAGCCTTGACTAGACAGACCTTTGTTGGCAAAGTAATGTCTCTGCTTTTTAATAAGCTGTCTAGGTTGGTCATAACTTTCCTTCCAAGGAGTAAGCATCTTTTAATTTTACAGCTGCAATCACTATCTGCAGTGATTTTGGAGTATAGAAAAATAAAGTCAGCCACTGTTTCCACTGTTTCCCCATCTATTTGCCATGAAGTGATGGGACCGGATGTCATGATATCATTTTCTGAATGTTGAGCTTTAAGCCAACTTTTTCACTCTCCTCTTTCACTTTCAGCATATTTGTACCCCATAGGAATCCATCTGGAACATGTAAATTCCCTCCCTCAGGAAGACTTTCCCAGTTATCTGATATTTTCATTAAAGATGAAAAAATATATGTAGTGAAAATCATGGAAACAATTGTCTTTCTTACTTGTAAATAAATGCTTGTATTTCTGATGTACACTTTGCCTCTTTTAAAAATAATTACCTATTAACTGACTCCTGCCATTTCTTCTCTTTAATTCTCTCTATATTTTTTATTCTTTTTTCCTCACCCACAGTCTCCTGACAGCATTTATCAAATTTGCTCTCCATTTTCAGATTCCAACCTGAAAACAAGTAACACTGCAAGAGAGAAGATCCAAAATAAATAACTTGCCTAGAGTTAAAATTTTATTAAAGTGGTCTTTTTTTCCCTAAAAGTGTTAGTCGTGACTCAATACTGTTTCTTTATTGGATTTTAGCACAGTCACCATAAACAGTGTACTTTAGAAGGAACTTTTAGAATTAAAAACTTTTTCTTCAAAGACGAATTCTTTGTATCATATATTATAAATATATGATACTCAAAAGTCCATGAGGCCTTTACCTTTAAAAGATGATAATTTATATGCCATCATATGGGTGACTCTCAAGTACCATATGCTAAGTAAAAGTGGAGTAAAAAAATGAAAACTTCATTCTATATGTTTTCATTTATATAACATTCTTGTAGAAGTAAAACAATAAGGGAGAGAAAGAAACAGTGGTTGTCAAGTGCTGGAACTAGAGGTGGGCTACTGCGAAAATTTGGGGACATGTTAGAACAAGTCTATATTTTAATTAAGAGGTGAATTCCTAACTGTCTATGTGTGTCAAGACTCAGAGAACTGTGCATTAAAAAAGGTGAATGTTCTGCATATAAATTATTCTTGATATTTTAAAAAATTAAAACAACATCAAGGATTAAAAGGTGGGAGCTCATGCATTTCTTGAGTGCCTTCCACGTGCCAAATATTATCCTTGGTTCTGGTAATACAGCATTGAGAAAATAGACAAGAAACACTGCTCTTTCTAGTAGATTGATGGAGAGATCGTGTGATAGCAACCAGTCACATTCATCAGGACTTAAGTGAGAGCCTACACACTGAAAACTGTCCCAAGAGGCCAGAGAAAAAGCAAAGTCAAGCTCTACTGATCATAGAGATTCAGGTCATTCATCAGTCCAACTCTGTGCCTAGACAACATTGCTACTTACTGAAGAAACAAACGTTTAAAGAGGACACACCAGCAGCAAAACTGGTGTAAAATGTTATTACTCACTTGACATATAGTTATTATATAGAAAAACATTAACTTTAAAGAAGGACTTTCTGCCCAAATATTAACATCAATAAAATGACAATGTATCCATTTATTTTTCAAAGATGATAACTACTGTTAGGAAACACAGTCACTGTTTTAAATCCTGTGATCTAGAAATCTAGGTTACAATGTCAGCAGTTTTACAAAGAAAATTATAATATTGACTCCAAAGATAGAGGTTACTTTTTATGTGAACAAGATAAAAATATGGTAATAGAATCTCATGTTTGTAAGCCTTGGACTTCATAAAATAAACTGAAACCTACAAGGGATAATAAAAACAGAAACATGAGAAATATAAATATGGTGAAAAGAACATTATCCTGTTAGAACCGAGTCCCTCTGCCTCCGATAATGTTTCTGAGCAATCTGTTTTTTTCTTCATGGAGAAGCACATACTTTATATATCTGAAAAGCTCTTGCCTTTCAATATGCCCCAGTTATTTTCTGTTGTAGCTAGCTATCACAGAAAGATTTTTGTTGCTAATATAAAAGAAAGTCACCAATTTGTCCTACTGTTGGAGCAGATTTACATAGATTTCTTTCCTGCTCAATATTCAAGTGTTTGATTTATTTTAAACTTGATAAAAATTATCCTCACATTGCATTTCAAAGGCCTATCCAAAGAGATTATAGGGAGTCACATGGGGGAACAAAATTGGCATTTCCAACACAGAGGACAAAGCATTTATATATTGAAAATGTACTATAATCAGTAAGACATACAATAATTATTGCATATCTTTGATTGACATAAATAAAAATTTCTGTTTTGCATTAGTCTTTAATAATTTCTATTGAAATAATGTGCCAAATAGACAGAGGTAATGTTTGATATTTATTGGGAAATTACCAGGATTGGTATTATATATATGGCAAAGACGAATCTGCTGTCTCATGGACTCCAGTTCAGAGACAAATGTGATAATAACTCATAAAACTGAAGTCATAGATACCTGTTCTAGTACTAGTTTTATCACTACTTTGTTTTGTGTCTTCAAGTTACTTAGGTTTTCTTGCTTTTTGTTTTCACCACTGCAGATTGGAAGAATTGCTTTAGATGATTCCTAAGGTTGCTCTCTTTCTTAATATGGATTCCCTTAAAAGTAGGGCTTGAAACAGGCTTATGCGCCCATCATTTCTTTGTAATTCAAAGAAGCAGGAATAGGGAGCAGGAAGAGTAAGACCAGAAGAAGAAAGCCTAACAAAAGAATATAATCAACCCCAGAGGAACCTCTGAATGGTTCTTAAGTACTTCTAAGACATAACTGTGTCAGAAGACAATCATTCTATTGTCCCCTGTTGGGTGAGATTATCCCTGAAGGAGAGCATCCTCCCATACTCTGGGCAGCTCTTGGGCTTAGATTGGAGCAGGGTTCCATGGTTTCAGAGAAAACAGACAGGAAAGCAGAAGTATGCACAGTGGGCAATTTCTATGGAACTTCAGTGGGTGAAGAACAAAACTGTCAGCAACAGCACTGGCCAAAATCACAAGTACAGTGTCCCTCAGGGACTTGTTCCAGAACCTGCTGTGGATACCAAAATTAATGGATGTTCAAGTTCCACAGTAGACTCTCTGTATTTGTGGGTCTGCCTCCACGGATTCAACCAGTCACAGATCATGTAGTACTGCTGTGCTTATTTTTAAAATCCACATAGACCTGTCAGTTCAAACTCATGTTGTTCAAGGGCAAACTATTTTCTGAAAGACTGGGATGATGACACCATGAGTATTCAATACTCTTTTGGATCTAAAGACCATGGTTCTAAATCTGTGTTTTCTGAATTACATTGAATATGATGGTCATTGAGAAACAATTAAGAATGGGTAACAAGAACAAATAAAAATGATGGTGATCCTCATGATGCAAAGAATGGTGCAGTGTCAAGTAATTTGCCCACATACCTTGATGATTTCTGAAAAGAAGGAGACCCTAGCATTTGTACTTTCAACAACATGGTAGGTTGAATTCTGTGGTAGAAGAAGGTGACTCACCAAACAAAAACAGTTTTGGTGAAAGATTCTTTAAGGACATCTGGCAACGAATCAAAAAGTCCTGGCTCAGCTAGCAACTTTCCACTTAGTGATAAAGCTTTCCAAGTGCCAAGATACTGGAAAACAGATATCTTTGCAAGGATTTAGATTTATTTCCCGTTGTGAATAATGAGTGGATTTGCTGATACATAAGTCATTCTTTTTAGTTTGGTCATTGTAAAATCAACACATAATAGGAGATAACATTTGAATGCAGGAGTTTTTAAACATGCAATCCTCAGAATTAGACCCTGCTTCATGATGCCCTAAAATCTAGAATACCTGCAGTGTTTAGCGTTTATGTAAGGGGCGGGGGGGGGGGGGCGGGGGTGATATACACAGAGGTACACATGTCAAACCAAGCTTCATATAATTAACTTCCATAGTATGTTGGTCTGAGCCTACAGTATGTATGTAAATGCTCTGTATCTGAGACAAGATACATGGGTGGGGCTTCCAACAGATTTCAAAGTGTTCTAGACATTTCTAGAGGGCTAAGAAGAAAAATTAATCCAATTTTTCCCACTCTCCCAAAAAAATATTGGCATGATTATGTGCTCAGTTGCTTAGCTGTGTCCTACTCTTTGAGGCCTCATGGACTGTGGCCTGCCTGGCTTCTCTGCCCGCGAAATTTTCCAGACAAGAATATACTGGACTGGGGCACTATTTCCTACTCCAGGGGATTTTCCCAACACAGGGATAGAACCCCATTTCTTGTGTTCCCTGCATTGGAAAGTGGGTTCTTTACCACTAGCGCCACCTGGGAAACCCTGGCATGATATTAGATGTTTAAATTTATGCTGACAGTTCTCTGAAGTTTTCTGAAATAAAGTTAAAAATTATGTGGGGCATTGTTGCAATAAGTTTATACACACAGTCAGAGAATATGAAAAATTAAGTATTATCTATATTCCCATTACATTAATAAGTCAGGAGGGGAAAGACTTAACATACTGTGCAGAGCCCTGAAAGATTCCTAGAGAGAATTCTGAAAACCATATTTCAACAATGCCAGCATAGAAATGCTAGAGTGACTTGGCAAGTTGAACTTTCTGAACTCTAAGTATGACAAAAATGATTGTAACTACAACCAATCTACCTGAGATTACTACATGTGAAAATGATAGAAATATTGGTAGTAGCAGTAATTCAGAAGTTACCCACATTCTACCCATATGGTTTTCTTTGCCCAAGAAAATGAAAACTATTGGCTTTTGCACCTCAAATCTTATACAAGATAGTTTTAGGTATCTAATGTCAGTTGGTAATGGCCTTTTTCTTCTTTCTAGCTTTATTTACAGCACTCTATAACTTTAGAGTGTTAGCATAATGATTTGATTTATCCATAATGAAGCGATTACCACAAGTTCACTGAATATCCATCCTCTCATATAGATACAAAATAAAAGAAAAATTTTTTTTAATATTTTTCCTTGGAAGGGAGGTTCAGGATGGAGGGGACATATGTATACCCATGACCAATTTATATTGATGTATGGTAAAAACCATCATAATTATGTAAAGTAATTATCCTCCAATTAAAATAAATTAATTTTTAAAATATTCTTCCTTGTGATGAGAACTCAGGATTTACTCACGAAGAGTCAGACACAACTGAGCAAGCACACATGCAGTCATCACTTTACTATGTATATGTAGGTCAAGTCATGTTGTACACCTTAGATATACACAACTTTTATCAGAAAATAAATTAAAGTAGGTAATCAACATGATAAAAGTAGTAGCAGTCTTAGGCTTTATGTCTGAGACATGAATAAGTAACATCAGTGTCAAACAGGAAAAGAACTAAATCAAGCACAGGAGTGTGGGTTCATTTTTATGTTAGTCTCACATCTGTGTGTTCCTGAGAGAAGATATTAAATGGCTACATTTGAAAATAATATATGACTATATTCAATGGGAATGTTCCCTTAATATTGCCTACTGGAAATACCAAGGTCTTTGCAATAATAAAAAGTGGGACCACAGTTAAAGACATGGAAGTTAAAAGAGGTTAAATAATTGTCTATCATTGCACTTCAAAGGTAAAACTGATAGTTTTAAAGCCCTTATTTTCTATTTTAATGTCTGGGGTTTTTGTTATGTAACAATTTTTTATTACATAATCATAAAAAGAAAAATGCTTTCTCTTCTCTTATCAGGCTGCTCTTCTCAGGTGTCTGCCACATCCATCTCCCCAGGCCCCACCCTGATATTGCGCAACTATTATATTTCTTCCATTGGGTTGCCCCCTCCCCTTTTTGACCTCATGTATCATCCATAATTCAAGGTCTAATTAAAGTTCTACATTGTTCATGTAACTTTCACTACTCCAATCTATAGCAATCATTACATTTCTTATACTACTAATGAACATTTAAGCTATACAGAATGAATTAATATATACTTACTGTGCTATTAAGCCATTTGATAGTTTTGTATCTCTAAATAGATGGAAAACTCCACCAGCAAGGCTGGGACACATATATACTATGTTAGCACACAGCAAAGAACAGAGTATAATACATAATGGAAACATAGTAAATAAAACCTTCTTATTGACTCAGTGATTCATTCATTTGTTCATGATAATTGCAAATGCATATTCTTTATATATTAAAAGTCACAGAGGAATTCCGATTCTGGTACTGAAGAAAAAAATGGGGCCAGACTTTCATCCTACTTTGCAAAACTGTTAGTTGCTCAGTTGTGTCTGACTCTTAGCAACCCCATGGTTGCAAGGCTCACCAGGCTCCTCTGTCCATGGAATTCTCCAGGCAAGAATACCAGAGTGGGTAGCCATTCCCTTCTCCAGGGGATCTCCTCCTACTTTAAACTAGAAAACCAGGTAAAACATATATAAAACAACATTTTCAGATACTGGACTAGAGGCAGTGTGAGACAATGACTTTCAAGAAAACAGGACTGAGGTACCTGAGTCCTATAATTATTTTGCTTTCTGCAGGCGCTTTCCAGACCACAGTGAAGAGAAGGGAAGCAAAGAGAGTCAGGCAGTGTTGCTGAATTAAAAAGAGATTATCGAGTTCAGGGAGGTTAAGTTGCCTAAAACCTATGGGACAGAATCTCTGAGGGAATAAAATTACAGACAGAGAGCTACCTAGAGATGTTTAGAAGGCTGCCCTTGAGTCTCAGACTGAGCACTGCTTTATCCCTGAACGCCACTGGTGAGCAGTAAGCTGAACAATTCCCTGAGTTTCTATAGAGATGGGAAATTTGTGTTTGTATCAGTCAAAAGGCGTCTTGACATATGGAGCTTCGAACAGAGTCGCAAAAGTCAAGTATATGTCAATTGAAAAGAAAGAAAGAAAGAAATTATAGAACTGGCCAAAGCAATCTATAATTTCAGAAAGACCAGACATTACTTGGGGTTGGTACAGAATTGGACTGACTGCAGGGGAAGAGAGGATATATTTTCAAGGAGATAAAAAATATTTAATTCATAAGTTGATAACAAAAGTATATATGGCTGTCCAAGTTTATAAAATTCTACATTTAAATGGATATATTTAATTTTAGAAACGGATACTCTTAAAATTAAATTTATCAGTAAAAAATAATTATGACAGAGCTCCTAGCAAGCAGCCACCATTTAAATTTACATTTTGACATCTTTGCTTCAAAGTTTAGGCTTAAAGATGTTATAGGCATGCTTCCAGCACCTGAACCCATAGAAAGTCACTTATGTACAGATGGTAATTGAAGTCATTGTTTGGATACAACCAGATGGAAAGAGTATATAGGATAATGTGACAATTTCCTTACCCATTTGGTTTGGTTCTTATCTTAAATTACCCTGAAATAGGGTTTGCACTTAAAACTTTCCTATACAGACGAATGCAGGAAAGTTGGAACATTTGTGGGATAATTTGAATAAAAAGAGAGAGAGCTTCAATAAAAAAGAAAGAGAAAACCTCAGTAGCACTGGAATAAATGAAAATTTTGAAACCCAAATAGATTTGCACTATTTAGAAGTTATTGGATTTTGAACTGAAAGCTTTACAATTGGTTATGGGAATGCAAAGAGGAACCTGCCCCTGCAACCCCCACCCTGTTTCTGAAGGCTAAATTGGAAATGACAGCAGGAATTAAACTGTGGAATTTCAGAGTAGTACATCAATGACAAATAACTAATTTTTTTCTTCCTGTTATGCACTTTGTCAGAAATATTCTTGGGATTGGGTTTTTCCAAAGACTATAAAAACAAATCTAAAGCACAAGAAAACCCACAATAGCTTTCAGTTCACAAATGAGAGAATAGCCTCCAAATAAAAGTATCTCATCTTATCAGACTGTTGCTTCGGACATTCCTGATAGAGTTAAGGAAGCTGGAATCTAGCCATCAATAAGCATGTTCACATGGCAAAACCACAACATCAATGGCTCTATTTTTGCACAGCACACTATTTTGTCAAACTTAATACAAACCAGATAGGAGACAGATAGTATTTTTATACAAAATGGAAACTAAGATCTCCAAATAAAGGACGGTACTTGCAACCTCCTGATCAGACTCTCCCAGATTGTGCACATGTATTATTTTAAAGAAAAGAACATTCACATATGATACAATAAAAATTAAAATCCATTGAATTTTTTTAAAAATAAAAACTGTTTCAACCACTTTAGAAAAAGGAGATAATCAATATGGAGAGACTAGCTACTTTTTGAAATCCATTTTTGGGGAAATGCTCTGATTTTCAGAGACCCCTGGGGGAAATAAGATGGAATGATAAAGAAGCTGATGAAATTTGCCTTTGTCATCCTTTTTCTTAATTTTTAGCATTGTTTTCCAATTTCATTTACTGCCCACTCTAGTTTTCTATACCTGTTATAGATACTTGGTGTGATGTCTTGCTTCACTGCCTTTGAGACAGTTCAGTTGAGTTAAGAGACTGTCATGCTTTTCCTTCCAATAAGAATAAAACTAAGAAAATTTAGCCTTGGTTTAATATTCTCTTAAATGCAGACTTTCATTCATAAACTGGGAGAGAACATTTTCAAAGGATTTCTCAGTTTTCTTCCTGACTTGCTCTCTCTGCTCCTTTCTCTCCTTCCTTACCTCCTTCATTTTTAACCTACAAATCAAAACAAACACATATTCTTGCCCCATATTTTAAATAAGACTCAGGAAATATTTATGATTTCCTCCCCTGCCCAAGATCACATAGGTTGGACTGGGAGATTATAATCAAGAGCATTCATGCTCTGTTCATTCATGATGTAAATACCAAATTTCCATAGGTACCTGGAGCTCTTCAAAGCAATGGAAAGGAGGTGTTAAATGAGAAAGACCCAGGCTTTCCCTCTAGTGGTCCATCCAGCAAGATAGATGGGCAATGAACAAGTCCCTGTGAAGGTGAGAAGACATGTGAAGGAAATTTAAAAGATGCATTGTGAGTGAATGGCAATGGGGCACAACAGACTTTTGGAATCAAGGAAGTTATCTTCTTAGAAAATGGTGTTTCAATTGAGGCCTGAAGAAAAAGTCAAAATTAGATTAAAAAGGAAGTAGAGAGAAGGGAGCGTTAAATTTAAGGGAGCAGAAGGCAATCCAAGTGCATGGAAAATCTGGAAAGTGAAGATGATCAGTATAAAGAGAATTTACTCGGGCGAGAGGTCCCTGAACTTTACATTTGTTTTCCTCTGTCTAAATGCTCTGTCCCCAGATGGACTTACGGCTCATTGCTTCTCATTCCAGTTTTGGCTCAAATGCTAAAGTCTTCTTTGACTACGTAATTTAAAATTCAGTACTCCCAGCACTCATTATTTACCTCTATTCTGTAGTATCTTTTGATATAAATTATGCTTCTGTCTCTCTCCCTCATCTAGGATGTAAGCCCTGTTAGAGCAGGAGATCTGAACTGCCTTGTTCTCACTACCAAGAAGAACTAGGGCTTAGTACGTGGAGAGTAAATATGTGTCAAATAAAAGACAAAGAGACAAGTAGAGAGAAATGAGTACACAGGCAGGAGCAGACAGGTTAGGATGCCATATGCTATGAAAATAATTTTCTTCTTTAGTGACAATGAAAAAGATTGAGGAATAGATTTAAATAAGGAAATAAGATGATTTGCGTTTTCAGAAAAAAATAAGAATACTTTGTTTTTAATGTGGAAATCAGCTCCAAAGGGGAAGAGATGTATGTGGTGGAGGATAGCAAGGAATTCACTGTGGTGACTGAAGTCACAGATGTTACAAAGATGTTAAAAAGTTACAGAGCCACCAGGACTGGAAAACTGAAATGCAACACCCTCATTGAAAAGGGCTTTGTGTACCCAACTAAGAATTCAAACTTAGCTTTGCAAATAGCATGATGTTATTCTAGGCTACTCTAGGAAGGAGAAAGATATTTAATGTTTTGGAAGAATGACACTGATACCAGCATCTAGAAAGCTGAATCAGGGCTTGATATGAATGAATGTGCCAACCGGAGATAAACGACTTGTTTAAGATTATGCAATCAATAAAGAGCAGAGTTGAAATTCTGACTTTAAACTTAATGTTACTACCACTAAGTTACCTATTTGTTATGATAATATTACATAACAGCAATAGCGATGACATCACTTATTAGTTAGATAAATACGTCTGTACATGATAGCATGTATTCTTCACAGTAGTCTTGTAAGGTAACTACTATTATTATTCCATATATGTGTGTGTGTCTGTGTCTGTGTGTGTGTGTGTGCGTGTACACACATCCTCACGCAACCACGCAAGTTGAGTGATGCTGGAGGCATGGGTCTCCCAGGCTCCAAGTCTGGACGACCCACACACTTTCCAGTGGCCTTCTTCTATTTGTCCCGCTCTTTGCCTGTAGCTTGTGTAGAGTCAACAGCACAAGAGACAACTCTACACAAGTTTCAGGCAAAGACTGGGACAAAGAGAAGAAGTCAACAACACAAGAGACGACTCTCCTTGGACTTCACGGAGATCAAATCGGCCAATCGAAAAGGAAATCAGTCCTGAATATTCATTGGAGGGACTGATGCTGAAGCTGAAGCTCCAATACTTTGGCCACCTGATGTGAAGAACTGACTCACTGGAAGAGACCCTGATGCTGGGAAAGATTGAAGGCAGGAGGAGAAGGGGATGACAGAGGATGAGATGATAGGATGGCCTCACTGACTTGATGGACATGAGTTTCAGCAAGCTCTAGGAGTTGGTGATGGACAGGGAACCTGGCATGCTGCAGTCCAAGGGGGTTGCAAAGAATCAGACACGACTGAGCAACTGAACTGAACTGAACTTGCCTGAGGCTGGGACTAAAGTTGGTGCTTTCCTTTCTTTCCTCTGTAATTAATGTCCTCTCATCTCTCTTGTTGAAGGAGATAATTCTTTTGGGGTTTCCCTTGCTCAAACAGTCTGAGTAAAGTAGCCATTCCCTGGCAATTTGAGTCCTGGAGAATGTGTGGAGCTGATTAAATACACACAATTTGGTGATATTAATACTCTTATTACACAGAAGCAGAGATCACAAGAAATAGCGTGTGAGTCACACAAAGCCATTTCATGGAGGAGAAAATGGAAACTCAGAGAAAGAAAATAATTTAAGGCAAACAAAACAGTCACCCTACCACCAAAACCAAACCAAAACAAAACAAAAACAAGTTCTTTTTGAGGACACAACCTATAATCTTTCTATTATATCACCTACTTTCATAATATCCTCTTACAAATTAGGTTAAAGTATAAAACTTCCCAACCCAGGGATGATACCCACAGTTTCTGCATCTCCTGTACTGGAGGGCAGATTGTTTACCACTGTGCCATCTGGGAAGCTATAACATACTGTAGAAAGGTTTTCAATTTCAGTTTTAAAATGAAAAGTTTCATTTATAAGGAAAATTCATTTGTGCTCAATTCTTTATTCCCATTGGTGCTGGATTATTATAGAATAGGAAATGCTTATACCAACTACTCTTTTGTGGAATTAAGTCTGTATCCACTTGTGTCAAAAGAGAGAAACCATACAAAACAACTCAATCTCTCCATTTTCATGATAGTTCAGATGAAAATGAAATAAGAGTATTAATCCTTGCTTACATGACTTGGCTACTATGGGAAGGCAAGATTTTGTTAGGCAATCACATTTGCCCAGAAGCTATTTTAGAAAATATTTCTCTAACCAACGGGTGATGCAATTCTCTAATTCACACACATTGGTGTTTTACAATGATCGATTCTCACTTTTTACTGAGACACTTACTATGAAATTAGTTTTGGCTCCACAGAGTCATCATCGTTATTTAAGAAACATTGACTTCTGTTAGAGGTCAAAGCACAAAAACCATTTGGCTTCTGTGCTTGTGCCCAAAATAATTAGTTATATATAGATTTCACCTTCTCTTTGGTGAAGAGCAAACATAGCAGGGGTCTCAAAGCCTACGGCAGCCAAGTAATATTGAACAATGTTTGTTGTGTGCAAAGATGTCAGGTCTATAACAAGTTTAGGGGCTGAAATCCAGCCAACATTCAACCTGCTAGATTCAAGAAAGAGTAACTTCTTTTCCAATTTGCCCAGAGTCTTGCAGAGTTTGGCAGAGGCTGATGAATTATTATATGACTGTGGGTGAACACTTTTAAGCACTTTTAAGTTGGACAAGAGTTAGTGACTGAACCTCAGTTTCTTCAACTATTAAAATAATAATGATAATACTTAGACCATAAAATGCATATTATGTAATTACATCGTAAATGCTCTACTCAGGCATATGTGTCATCACTCACAATTTTAATTTAATTGGTCCTTTTTCTAGATATATCCTATCTCTCTTTCCTAGAGAAAATAGTATTTCCTGATAATTATTTCTGGTAAAATTTGTTACCTGATAATTATTCTCTAGCAAAACAAGTTCTGTTCCCAATTTGTTAAAATTGGCTCCATCTTTAAATATTTATTCTGGCAAATGCTGGTGTTATGAATAATTTATGGACAAGTTAGCACAAGAGCTAGAGTAGTTAGAAGAGAATCTTGAGTGGTTTCTAGCATATATATTTGATGTAGTTAGAAGCAAAAAAAAATGTGGTCAAAAAATCTGTGCAAATGCATATTGGAATAAAAGATGCAATGTAAATTTCTATCAACTCACTTCCCACGTAAAAATATATCTCTAAGCAGGCACGCCTTTTCCCATTTTCCTCTAGTTTTACAGAGAATTCAGTACACATTTCATATTACCCAGAAAAAAATCCACTCAATTGAAAAGCTCAGGGAGCTATGCAAAATTCATTGAAAAGATTGTAGTAACTTTGTAAGATGTTTACATTTCCCACCCTACAGCAAATTTCTCAAAACAGGCATATCTAGCTTTAAAAATCCTCTAATCCTCAGAAGCCTATTCACAGGATTAGTCGTCTTCATTTTTATCCCATGCAGCTCCTTCCTCCCTACCCTGCACCATTTTTTTCGGGCTTCTCTCTCCCACTTCCATAAACTGCGACTGGCTCCTTACGTTAATACTCAAAACAGTTCAGCAAATTGCACACCTACAGTTACACCACCACTATCCAAGCAAGGACCCTCCATTTAGGGGGACCCATGTCACCTTAAAATAGCACAGGGGAGAAGGAGGAGGAAAAGGATAAAATCTTCACATTTAGATACATGCATGAGCTTATTTTATTCATTGAATAAGATTTTATCGTGTTTTCTTTTACTTTTCTGAACTCTTATCTGGCAACCCATAAAGGGGCATGTCCATTACATTTTAAATGTACTTCTGCTGCTGAGACAAAGTTCACTCTTCAGGACACAATGGCTTTGTCCAAGTACTTCAAAGAGTCAGGCAATGTGACCGACTTTGTATGCTTCCTCACTCAGTCATGACTTAGTCACTCAGCGACCCCATGGACTGTAGTCCACCAGACTCCTCTGTCCATGGGATTCTCCAGGCAAGAAAACTGGAGTGGGTTGCCATTTCCTTCTCCCAGGGATCTCCCTGACCCAGGGATTGAACCTATGTCTCCTGCGCTGCATGTGATTCTTTACCTACTGAGCCACTGGGAGGCATAGTTTGCTTGCCGTGATCTACAACTGTAGAAGGTGGGGTTGGGGTAAATTCTTTCCAAAGGCTCTTTGGATGCTTTGGATTCATCCAGGAGACTCTTTGGAGCAGATGATTCCTAGCTGCAAGTCCCAAGAATTCTCCCACAGCTGAGAGGTCAGATGTGTGTGGATACAGAGGTGCTACAAGGCACAGAAAGGCTCCAAAATCACTGCAGATGGTGACTGCAGCCACAAAGTTAAAAGACTCTTGCTACTTGGAAGTAAAACTATGACAAACCTAGACAGCATATTAAAAAACAGAGACATCATTTTGCTGACAAAGGTCCATATGGTCAAAGCTATGGTTTTTCCAGTAGTCACGTACGGATGTAAGAGTTGGACCGTAAAGGAGGCTGAGTGCCGAAGAACTGATGCTTTCAAATTGTGGTGCTGAAGAAGACTCTTGAGAGTCCCCTGGACAGCAAGGAGATCAAACCAGTCATTCCTACAGGAAATCAACCCTGAGTATTCATTGGAAGGACTGATGCTAAAGCTGAACTCCAATACTTTGGCCACTTGATGCGAAGAGTCAACTCATTAGAAAAGACCCTCATGCTGGGAAAGATTGAAGGCAGCAAGAGAAAGAGATGGCAGAGGATGAGATGGTTGGATGGCATCACCGACTTAGCAGATGTGAGTTTCAACAAACCCTGGGAGATAGTGAAGGACAGGGCAGTCTGGCGTGCTGCAGTCCTTGGGGTCATAGAGTCGGACGTAGCGACCGAACAACAATAGGGCACAAAAGACCTTAAAATTTTTATACTATTCATTCACTACATGCTTTTCCCAAAACAGTAAAAAAAAAAAAAAAAAAAAAAAAATGACACTTTGCAGGCATGAATGTTAAGCAGTAAATTTTTAGACTGATTGGACTAGGGCACAAATGGCATTGGTGTAAAATCTTTCTGCAAGTTATAGACTCAAAAGATGTACTTGTATCCATATCTATGCACAGATGTATTTGTTTTATGAAAGGGAGAGAAAAGACAAGTTTTTTTTTCTTATCCCAATGATTCAGGTGAAAATTAAAGGGTGGGATATATTATTTGCGTGTGGTTGCGTATGAGCATGAAATGTTCCCTTGGTATCTCTAATTTTCTTGAAGAGATTTCTGGTCTTTCCCATTCTATTGTTTTCCTCTATTTCTCTGCACTGATCACTGAGGAAGTCTTCCCTATCTCTTCTTGCTATTCTTTGGAACTCCGCATTCAAATGGGTATATCTTTCCTTTTCTCCTTTGCCTTTTGCTTCTCTTCTATTCACAGCTATTTACAAGGCCTCCTCAGACAGCCATTTTGCCTTTTTGCATTTCTTTTCCTTAGGGATGGTCTTGATCCCTGCCTTCTATACAATGTCACGGACCTCTGTCCCTAGTTTTTCAGGCGCTCTGTTTATCAGATCTAATCCCTTGAATCTAAGACTCTTGAGAGTCCTTTGGACTGCAAGGAGATCAAACCAGTCCATCCCAAAGGAAATCAGTCCTGAATATTCATTGGAAGGACTGATGCTGAAGCTGAAACTCCAATACTTCGGCCACCTGATGCAAAGAACTGACTCATTTGAAAAGACCCTGATGCTGGGAAAGATTGAAGGCAGGAGGAGAAGGGGATGACAGAGGATGAGATGGCTGGATGGCATCACTGACTCAATGGACATGAGTTTGAGTAAATTCTGGGAGTTGGGGATGGACAGGGAGGGCTGGTGTGCTGTAGTCCATGGGCTCGCAAAGAGTCAGACACAACTGAGCAACTGAACTGACTGGGTATGGGCAAGTTATACAAATTTAGGAAAATTTGGGTACAAAGAGGACTGTTATCTGGCCTGGGAAAGAGTGTGGCAAAGACCTGGGAAGTGGAAAATTTTCATCTCTTGCATGCAATCCAGAACCCCCTTAGCATGTTAAGATATGAGAGTAAGAATATTAAAAAAAAAAATTCCATGTGACATAAACAGAAGTGACTGTGACATCGATTCTTCAAGGAGCTCTTTACTTAATGAAAAAAGAGAGTAATGGTTAGTAATACTTCTTGACCTAAAGCCACAAGTAACCATTAAAGATATTAACACTCAGAATGTCTGTGGAGAATGTCAATGCCCCCAGGATTGGAAGTAAAGACAATGGCAAAATGGGAGGAGAAGACTGGGGTTATGTTAATTTCCCTGGTAAGGACTTCAAGCCCCAAACTGCTCTCAGGTCAGTTCAGGCCAGTTAAGTCACTCAGTCCTTGTGACCCCATGGACTGCAGCACATCAGGCTTCCCAGTCCATCAAGTCTTGGAGCTTGCTCAAACCCATTTCCATTAAGTCGGTGATGCCATCCAACCATCTCATCCTCTGTCATCCCCTTCTTCTCCTGCCTTCAATTTTGTCCAGCATCAAGGTCTTTTCCATTAAGTCAGGTATTGGAGCTTCAGCTTCAGCATCAGTCCTTCAAATGAATATTCAGGACTGATTTCCTTTAGGATGGGCTGGTTTGATCTCCTTGCAGTCCAAGGGACTCTCAAGAGTCTTCTCCAACACCACAATTCAAAAGCATCAATTCTTTGGCACTCAGCTTTCTTTATAGTCCAAGTCTCACATCTATACATGACTACTGGAAAAAACCATAGCTTTGACTAGACAACCTTTGTTGTTAAAGTAACATTTCTGCTTTTTAATATGCTGTCTAGGTTGGTCATAGCTTATCTACCAAGGAGCAAGTGTCTTTTAATTTCATGGCTGCAGTCACCATCTGCATTGATTTTGGAGCCCAAGAAAATAAAGTCTGTCACTGTTTCCACTGTTTCCCCATCTATTTGCCATGAAGTGATGGGACCAAATGCCGTGATCTTAATTTTTTGAATGTTGAGTTTTAAGCCAGCTTTTTCACTCTCCTCTTTCAATTTCACCAAAAGGCTCTTTAGTTCCTCTTTGCTTTCTGCCATAAAGGTGGTGTCATCTGCACATCTGAGGTTATTGATATTTCTCCTGGCAATCTTGATCCAGCCTGTGTTTCATCTAACCCAGCATTTTGCATGATGTACTCTGCATATAAGTTAAATAAGCAGGGTGACAATATACAGCCTTGACATACTCCTTTCCCTATTTGGAACCAGTTTTTTGTTCCATGTCCAGTTCTAACTGTTGCTTCCTGACTTGTATACAGATTTCTCAGGAGGCAGGTCAGGTGGTCTGGTATTCCCATCTCTTTCAGAATTTTATACAGTTTGTTGTGATCCACACAGTCAAAGGTTTTAGCATAGTCAATGAAGAAGAAATAGATATTTTCTTGGAATTCTTTTGCTTTTTCTCTGATCCAATGGATGTTGGCAATTTGATCTCTAATTCCTCTGCCTTTTCTAAATTCAGCTTGAACATCTGGAAGCTCATGGTTCACATACTGTTGAAGCCTAGCCTGGGGAATTTGGAGCATTACTTTGCTAGTGTGTGAGGTGAGTGCAATTGTGCGGTAGTCTGAGCATTCTTTGGCACTGTCTTTCTTTGGGATTAGAATGAAAACTGACCTTTTCCAGTCCTGTGGCCACTACTGAGTTTTCCAAATTTGCTGGCATATTGAGTGAAGCACTTTCACAGCATCATCTTTTAGGATTTGAAATAGCTCAACTGGAATTCCATCATATCCACTAGCTTTGTTTGTAATGATGCTTCCTAAGGCCCACTTGACTTCACACTCCAGGTTTCTGGCTCTAGGCAAGTGATCACACCATCGTGGTTATCTGGGTCATGAAGATCTTTTTTGTACAGTTCTTCTGTGTATTCTTGCCACCTCTTCTTAATATCTTCTGCTTCTGTTAGGTCCATACCAATTCTGTCTTTTACTGTGCCCACCTTTGCATGAAATGTTCCCTTGGTATCTCTAACTTTCTTGAAGAGATCTCTAGTCTTTCCCATTCTGTTGTTCTCCTCTATTTCTTTGCATTCATCGCTGAGGAAGGCTTTCTTATCTCTTCTTGCTATTCTTTGGAGCTCTGCATTCAGGTGGGTATATCTTTCCTTGTCTCCTTTGTCCTTGCTTCTCTTCTTTTCTCAACTATTCGTAAGGCCTCCTCAGACAACCATTTGGCCTTTTTTAATTTCTTTTTCTTGGGGATGGTTTTGATCACGGCTTCCTGTACAATGTTACAAACCTCTGTCCACAGTTCTTTAGGCACTCTCTCTATCACATCTAATCCCTTGAATCTATTTGTCACTTTCACTGTATGATTGTAAGGGATTTGATTTAGGTCATACCTGAATGATCTAATGGTTTTCCCTGCTTTCAATTTAAGTCTGAATTTGGCAATAAGGAGTTCAAGATCTGAGCCACAGTCAGCTCCCAGTCTTGTTTTTGCTGACTGTATAGAGCTTCTCCATCTTTGACTGCAAAGAATATAATCAGTCTGATTTCAATATTGACCATCTGGTGATGTCCATGTGTAGAGTCATCTCTTGTGTTGTTGGAAGGGGATGTTTGCTATGACCAGTGTGTTTTCTTGCCAAAACTCTGTTAGCCTTTGCTTCATTTTGTACTCCAAGGCCAAACTTGCCTGTTACTCCAGGTATCTCTTGACTTCCTACTTTTGCATTCCAGTTCTCTATGATGAAAAGGACATCTTCTTTTGGTGTTAGTTCTAGAAGGTCTTGTTGGTCTTCAAAGAACCATTCAACTTCAGCACTTTCAGCATTAGTGGTTGGGGCATAGACTTGGATTACTGTGGTATTGAACGGTTAGCCTTGGAAATGAACAGAGATCATTAGGCATTTACACCTAAAAATTATATTTCCTCAGGATGCAGTGGCCTGGAAAAAAATGTGTGCAACCTGGGTTTTAAATAAGAAATAAAACTAGAATTATGAACCAAAAATTGGAAAACAATGATAGTCCATTAGGTAAATGCAACAAATATAACTGCTTTTCCTTGGAATCTCTGTTTCACCCACTGCTGATAATACACTTTGTGATTTCCAAATGAGAAATCACTTTAGAAGTAGAAATAATTTTGACTAAGATTGATGACTAAACTTTTGGTTGCTACAGCTGACAAACACTGAATTTGAACCCCAAGATTTCTCCAGGTTTTTCCTCTTTTTTCATAATAGAAGTTACCTTTCTTTGACATTTTTAGATTCATGTGAATGTATTTATAGTTTGGGTTATAGTTGTCTCTCCAAAAAAAAGGAAGGGAAACTTAGACATTTTAGAGGATACAGATAAAAGAGGAACTTATGAATTTAAGTTTGTTAATACACTAAAATGCTTTCTCCAAATGCCAATTTTAATTTCTCTCTTCAGTCATTGCTAAATAGAAAAGAATTTTTCTCTGTGATATTCTGCATATGCAGGCATATACACACATATATAAACCTCTCCCAACTTTCCAAGCTTAAAAAACCCCTCAAAGTATTAATTTTTAAAGTGTCCAAAGTATTCTAGCCTGGGAAGTCTTATAGGTATGGTTAAAATTAATTTATAACCTGAAAATTGCTTCTTATACAAGAGTGTCCCTTCAGGCCATCTTAGAGCACCTGATATTCTGTCCAAAGGTATTGGCTCAAATCTGGCTTATCAAGTTCAAAAACTTCCAAATTATTGTCCTAGGGGAATCACATAACTGAGATTAGTTACTTTGGGGAAAAAAAAAAACAATTCTAGCTTAACTTACTTTGCTATTTTTAATGTACAGTTTTGGCACAATATCCAAACCATTGCTGGCATTTTGTAGAGAGCTGAAATATCCCTGGGGGCTAGCCAGTACAGTACAATGAAAGAAATAGGCATTTTTAAAAAATCATTCAATTACTCCAAAATCTTTGTAACTGTTTTTCATAGTATAAGGTGCCTGCCAGGGTCTGAAAAATGCTTTTTTTTCTACCTTAATTTTTGTTGATGCCCAAATTTCCACTATCAAAAATTTATAAATCTAGCTAGAGGCTTTGATCTTTATCTAATGCAAATTCCCCCGGGTTAGTTTTAATTCCTGTGGTTCATTTACTCTTTATTCAAGCAGCAGAAAGAAGACTGACAAGAAGCCAAGGGAGAAGTTGAGGTTACCAGCTCTGGAGCTGTCACTTCGTGATTAAACTGGTGCACGACCCCAGTGTCCCAGAGGGTTCATCTTAAGTTCATTCTTACAACATACATGGGGCGTCTTCTGTTTGAATGACATTATCTAAGCACCGGCAAGACATTTTATTACATCAGCCTTCACAGAAATTGCATTCTAGTTAGGAAGAACCCAGTTTAAAATATGAGAAAAAAATTCATGTACCAAATGAATCTTCATATTGAATTGACTTCACTTTCACTTAAATGTTTAAAAATAGTCTGAACCAAAATATAATCATGTCACATACCCAATTACTGGAAAAATTGCATAGTTTCCATTTACGTTTTAGACTTCAAAATAAAGCAGAGAGGATGTCTACAAAGGGAAGGTTAATATTAAGTTCACGGAATACGTAGATTTACCTTAAATGGGAGGGAGGGGAACATTTTTAAAATACATGACTTGCTTCTGAATGACAAGTTATTTTCTACATCAAATGAGTCCTATTTTGTGTGTGAAGTATTTTCTATATGACCGCTCCAGTTCAGGGGTTCCTCAAACCCCTCAAATTGAAGATCTAACATTCTTGGTCAGTCTGTACTTGTTAGGCAGTGATAGTGTCCTACACTCCCTTCGATTGCACTGAAGAATGTCCTTTAAAAAGGCAGCATATTTGATTCTGGCTGTTGTGCTCTAGAAGAGATGAAGCCAATCTGGGAAATATTCAAAGATGTTAATAGTACAGGTAAACTTTCCTTTTCATGAGCATCTGTTTGGAGAACAGACATGTTTAACTCACAGAATAAAAGGGAAGTAAAACTCATTAAATATAGGTGCTATAGAAAAGATAGGATGTTCTTATGGGGTGGGGGAGAGTAGAATTCATCTGGCTGGCCTGTGTTCTTGAATTAAATGGAATGTAGATATTATAGCTAGCAACATTTTAACTCCACATTGAGATACTTATTGAAGAACTGCAATGCCAATATGAGCCTATCTCAGTAAGAACTGAACAACCATTGAGCATAGTTTAAACAAGAAATTGTCAGGGCCTCTATAGAGGATGTTTAAGTAGAGGGTGACTTTTAAGATGCAGATAACCTAGGACTTAAATAAATATTAAATCCAAATAATAGAACCCTTGTAGCTTACACATGTGAGAGGTTAACAAACAAATAAAAATGAAGCGTCAAACTTAAGTTCACATCCACTGTGAGATTCCCATTCAACAAATTACAAAAATTGTAGCCATGTTAAGCATAAACTTGATTTAAAAAGAAGCTCAGTGCACCAGCCCTGAGCACGCTGCCTCATGCATCGAACCTCGACTGGTGATCTATTTCACACATGATAATATACATATTTCACTGCTGTTCTCTCAAATGGGAAGGGAGGTAGGAGGGAGGGTCAGGATGGGGAACATATGTACACCCATGGCTGATTCATGGGAATGTATGGCAAAAACCACCACAATATTGTAAAGTCATTAGTCTCCAATTAAAATTTTTAACAATGCATGACCAAAAAAATAAAAAGAAGCTCATTTTAGTTTTCAAGGATCACAGGAAGGGTGCTACTGACAAAATACCCTGAGAGAAGATGCAGTGGTTCCTCCCTCTTTCCTGGTGTATCCATCTGCTAGGGCTACTTTGTGGTTAAACACACTTAAATTCGATGGCTTAAAGTAACAAAAATTTGTCCTCACAATTTTGGAAGTTAGAAATCTGAACTCAAGGTGTCAAGAAGGCCATGCTCCCTCTAAAGAGCCTCAGAAAGAATCCTTTCTTGCTTCTTTCTAGATTCAGGAGGCTCCAGGCAAGCCTTGATGTTCCTTGACTTAAAGCTGTATCACTCCAATCTCTGTCGTTATCTTCAACTGTAATTGAAGATCTAACAACCTTGGTCAGTCTGTACTTGTTAGGCAGTGACAGTATCCTACACTGTCCTATTCTGATCCGTGGTTCTATTTCTAAACATGCCTCTCCTTTCTCTGATAAAGTGATCAGTCATTGGATTCATGATCCACTCTAATTCTAGGGAGATTTCCTCACCTAATTACTTCTTCAGTGGCTGACTTTATTTTTTTGGGCTCCAAAATCACTGCAGATGGTGATTGCAGCCATGAAGTTAAAAGACGCTTACTCCTTAAGGAAAATTATGACCAACCCAGACAGCATATTAAAAAGCAGAGACATTACTTTGTCAACAAAGGTCCGTCTAGTCAAGGCTATGGTTTTTCCATTAGTCATGTATGGATGTGAGAATTGGACTATAAAGAAAGCTGAGCACCGAAGAATTGATGCTTTTGAACTGTGGTGTTGGAGAAGACTCTTGAGAGTCCCTTGGACTGCAAGGAGATCCAACCAGTCCATCCTAAAGGAAATCAGTCCTGGGTGTTCACTGGAAGGACTGATGATGAAGCTGAAACTCCAATACTTTGGCCACCTGATGCTAAGTGCTGACTCATTGGAAAAGACCCTGATGCTGGTAAAGACTGAGGGCAGGAGGAGAAGGGGACGACAGAGGATAAGATGGATGGATGGCATCACCGACTCAATGGACATGAGTTTGGGTAAAGTTGGTGATGGACAGCGAGGCCCTGGCATGCTGCGGTTCATGGGGTTGCAAAGAGTTGGACACAACTGAGTGACTGAACTGAACTGAATTACTTCTTCCAAGACTGTTTCTAAATAAGGTCACATTCTGAGTTACCAGATAAACATGGATTCTGAGGGAACACTACACCTAAGAAAAAAACCATTTGAAAGGGAGGTGAGGCGGTGACTGTATTTAGTATATTTCTACAACCATAGTTCTGCTCTTAAGGTTTTGGTTGTACTGTAAATGGTGGAACCACCTCAGAGCAACCAAAAAAGACTGAGGTGGTAAATTTAATTGAGTCAAATTTTAAATCTCACAGTAGTCTGTTAATGCTGTGGATGCTGTGTTAGGAAATCCTTTGATCAGAAGAGGAGGTAAAATGCACATATATGGAATGTAGAAAAATCATACTGATGAACCTATTTGCAGGGCAGAAACAGAGATGCAGACGTAGAGAATGGACTTGTGGACACAGCTAGGGACAGAGAGGGTGGGATCAATTGAGAAAGTAGCACCAACATATATACACTACCATGTTTAAAATAGCTAGCTTGTGGGAAGCTGGTGTCTAACACAGGGAGCCCAGCCTGGCACTTTGCGACAACTTAGAGAGGTTCATGATGATACGAATCTCACATACGCAGAGCTGGAGGAGGGGCCTGGCTCAACATCTGATGCTGTGCTGCACAGTTATTTCTCCTTTGCTGCTTTGCGATCATAAGAGGAAGAAACTAATTTAAAAGACCAGCATGGGGTAGACACACATTTATTGCAAACATCTTAAAGCATACGTGACATATAAAAGGGGACCTCAATCATGGGTAAAATTCTAAATGTTAACAGATTGAAGGATAAGTACCTCAGATCTAAATCGAAGGTAGTAGATTGAAAGATAAGCAGCTGAAAAGAAACTGGCCTAAGCTACCTAGAGCTACCTGATGGCCATCCTGTGGAGGGCGAAAGGATGCTCAGGCAGCAAAAGGCAGCACTAAAACCATCGTCAGCATCATTACTGTGATAACAATAGAACAGTGATTACAATATCCTCTCAACAATCCACACATGGTTGTCAGGTCACCACCTTCCCTTCTCCTTGCATTTTTCAGTGTAGCATCTCATCTTTCAAAGACAAACTGCATAGATGAGCAAAGTTTGCCCTCTTGGTCTCCACGCTTACTTTGGTCCCAAGAGAGAAGCTGTTTTTGATTATGCACTGGCCACAACAGAATAATTTCTATAGGAGATCTACACTTTTAAAGATATGTTATATACACAATGGGATACTACTCAGCCTTTAAAGATAATTAAATAGTGTCATTTGCAGCAACATGCATGGACTTCTAAGTTATTACACTAACTGAAGCAAGTCAGTCTGAGAAAGACAAGTATTATATACCACTCACATGTGGCATCTAAAAATAATGATACAAATGAACTTATTTATGAAACAGAAACAGACTCACAGACATAGAAAATAAACTTATGATTATCAAAGAGGAAAGAAGGGTAGGGATATATTAGTTTTGGATTAACAGATGTGCACTGCCATATATTAAATGGATAAACAACAAGGACTCTCTGTAGAGCACAAGGAACTGTATTCAGTATCTCCTTATAAACTATAATGGAAAAGAATAAAAAAGAATATATATATACATAAACCTGAATCACTATTGTGCACCTGAAACTAACACAATACTGTAAATCAACTATACTTCAATAAAAAAGAAAAAATTAATGTAGACACAGACCTTACATCTTTCAGAAAATTTAACTCAAAATAGATTACAAGCCTAAATATAAAACACAAAAAACAATATCAGGAGAACAAGAAGACAAGCCATAGACTGGAAGAAAGTATTGGCAAAATATTTATTTGATAAGGATGTGCTATCTAAAATATATTAAAAAAAAAAAAAAACTCTTGCAATTCAACAATAAGAAAACAACCCAATTTAAAAATGGGCCAACACCTGAACAGACACTGTTCCAGATGGCAAATGAATACATGAAAAAAAAATGGTCCATGTCATACGTCATCAGAAAAATACAAATTAAAACAACAACAGTATTCCAAAATACACCTATTAGAGAAGCCCAAACCCAGAACACTGGCAACACCAAATGCTGGTGAGGATGTGGAGTAGCAGAAACTCTCCCTCTGCTGGTGGGGATACAAAATGACATGGCCACTTGGGAAGACCATTTGGAAGTTTCTTATAAAACTAAACATACTCTGACTATTTGATTCAGCAACCACTGTTGTTGTTGTTCAGTCGCTAGGTCATGTCCGACTCTTTGCGACCCCATGGACTTCAGCAGGCCAGGCTTCCCTGTCCTTCACTATCTCCTGAGTTTGCTCAAACTCATGTCCACTGAGTCAGTGATGCCATCAAACCAACTCACCTTCTGCCACCCCCTTCTCCTGTCTTCAATCTTTCCCAGCATCAGGGTCTTTTTCAATGAGCTGGCTCTTCGCATCAGGTGGCCAAAGTACTGAAGCTTCAGCTTCAGCATCAGTCCTTCAGCAATCATGATCCTTGCTATTTACCCACAGGAGCAGAACACTTCTGTCTACACAAAAAAACTGCACACAGATATTTATGGCCATTTTATTCATAATTGCCAAAACTTGGAAATAATCAACATGGTGTTCAGTAGGTGAACGGATAAGTGAACTGTCATAACCCTAGAGGAGCAACTATTATTCAGAGCTAAAAGGAAATGAGCTATCAAGCCAGAAAAAGACATGGAAAAATCTTAAATGCATGTTACTAAATGAAAAAGCCCAATATGAAAGGGCTGTGCTCAGTACAATTCCAACTATACAACATTCTGGGAAGGGCAAAACTATGGAAACAGTGAAAAGTGTACCACTCTGGTAAGGCATGACAATAGTGGAAGAGCTATGCATATGTTGGTGCAAGTTGTCTATGGAAAATCTCTGTACCTTGCCCTCAATTTTCCTGTGAACTAAAGCTGCTTTAAAAAAAAAAAAAAACTCTTGAAAAAAGATACAAATGATTGCACACAAAAAGATGTGAGGATTTTGTTGCTATAGCATTTTACAAATTCTTTTCTTTAGAGGGTTTAGCCTGTAAAAGAAAGCTCCTAAGATCCAAACTATTGAGAGCTAGGAGTGTTAAGAGTAGCTAGAAAGTTGGTTTATTTATTAAAAGTGTACTGTCATGCAATACACCTTACCTAAAATATCACAATCTTCATACGGACTCTTGAGTTAAATGATTCATTGGCCTGTTTTACAGGTGAGAGAACTGTAGCTCAGATAAATGAAGTAATCAGCCTATGGATTTTAAGTTGGCAGGTGATGAAGACAGGATTTAAGCCCAGACTTTATGACTCCAGAGGCTTTTACTTTATTGACTGTGCTCAAAATTTCCTGGGATAAGGAGTGGAGATGTCAGGGTAAAAAATAATGATAATAATGTTATCATAATAACAATAAAATAATTTTTAGAGCTAAAAATTCTGGGGTTTTTTTTTCTTCATTTTTTTCACTGTTCTAGACTAGTTATATGTATATGAAGTAGGTAATATATTTGTCCCATTTTATTGAGGAAAATGAGGCCCAGAAGGATTAACAACTTCTCCAAAGCCAAACAGCTAGAGGTGGCAGAACCTCAATCAAACTAGCACAGCTTGACTCTAAAGTTGTGGAATTAAGTCTCATTCATTAAAACTACTTATATGTACTATTTTTCTAGATTCCACATATATGTGTTAATATACAGTATTCGTTTTTCTCCTTCTGGCTTACTTCACTCTGTAAGACAGACTCTAGGTTCATCCAAACCTCTACAAATGACCCAGTTTCATTCCTTTTAATGGCTGAGTAATATTCCACTGTGTGTGCATATATATATACACACATATGCCACATCTTCTTTATCCATTCCTCTGTCATGAACACTTATGTTGCGTCTCTGAAAAGATGGCTCAGAATTTAAGACATGTCTGAAGGAACCATATATGAAATTATTGAATGTCCCACTTTGTGACTTCCTCTGTGTGTGTGTTTAGCCTGTAGTCAAAATTCTAACCACCTTGTCTACAAATCATTTTGGAAAAAATAAGACAATGTCAAATGACACCAAGAAAGATCCTGGAGCTTTTGTGTCCATCGATATATCTTCTTCCTCTTCTTCCTTACTCATTAAGTCTAAGTTAATTTTTTATTCTCGGAAATAGATTCTTCAGGTTGTAATTTTGCAGATATAAATTGCTTTAGGCCTGTTAAAAAATGCATGTAGCTCTCAGTCTGGAGCTGACACCCTCGGGAGCTGGTTGCAAGGCTCTTTGGCAGCATTTTTCCTATAAAAGGATTCCCTTCACGTCCTGCCTGTCTGCTCTTCTCTCTTGGTGCTGGGTCACTTCCTCCTCCCTCTTCTGATACATATTCAGATGGCATGGAATTTTATTCTCTGCCAGGCTCTGCCAGGCTGGCCTGACATCAGGGCTTCCCTCTCTTCACTCCTCTTTGTTTCTTTCAATTTTGCTTCAATATTTCAAGAGGAACAGCATTCTCCTAGTGTTGTCATTCAATGAGTTATTTGTTTCTGTGTCCTGAGTAAGAAGAATCCATTTGCTAGAAAACTTTTGGTTCAAATTTAAAGCAAAACTTTCTCTTCAAACTGTCTTGCATACTTAGAGATAAAAGAAAGACATTTACCAAATGGGGGCTGGTCCCAGGGTTCATACCAGCAAGATGTTCATCAGGCCTGTGTTAATGTGGAGTGGCTTGAAACAATAATCAAATGCCTTGAAGTGAAAGCCACTGATTTACTCACATTTGATCACTGTGAAATGTAACATTTTAAATGACTCTTTTGTAGAAAAGAAGTACATTTTAATTATTCTTTGCCAAATGCAACAACATAAAATATTTAAATGCTGCTAAATGAGACTGGAACTTTTATTATGTAAAATATGGTCCCAATGTTAGATGCATAAGAACTCAAAGATGGGATTCTGGCAAAGCTATTCCTCTAAGTCAATACAGTCATCTTTATCTCCTTCATTTGCCAGAGATGTAATTGCTTCGTAATGAACCAGGAAGAGAACCAATAATTCTAAGTGAACTGCTAACAAGTTAAACGGATCTATTTAATTGGCATTTGGGGAGATATTTTCTCCCTGTTCACTGAAGGGTATGTTCAAATATGGAGTGAAAACTTCCTTATATTTGAGTAGGACTAAATAGCTATGTTCAGAGAGTGGAAAATGCAGGGACTTTGGAGTAAGATAGAAATGTAGCAAGTTATTTAATCAACCTTACCTGCAGGTCTGTCATTTTTTTAAACAGAAATAATTAAATTTATCTTCAAGCATTGCTGCTAGTATCAGTTAGAAGATATAAATTTTCTACAACATTGGTTGATACATAGTAGATGGGCAATAAATAATAATATTAAAATGAAAACTTCTTTGAAAAACAAGGCACAAGTAATTACCTTTCCACTAAACCTACATGGGACCTTTAACAGATCTGATCACTCAGTTGCGTCTGACTCTTTGCAACCCCATGGACGGTAGCCTGACAGGCTCCTCTGTCTATGGAATTCTTCAGCCAAGAATACTGGAGTGGATTGCCATTCCCTTCTCCAGAGAATCTTCCCGCCCCAGGGATCAAACCCAGGTCTCCTGAATTGCAGGCAAATTCTTAACAATTGAGCCACCAGGGAAGCCTGGGATTTTTAAACGTCCATACAAATAGAGACTATAAGAGGCCAAGAGAGATTTTGTTCCCTTACTCCTATTGTGTCTCTTTTGCTGGCCAAAAGTATGTTGCAATAATTTGTGAAGTTAACTATTAGGTCAAACCCAATAAAATCACTAGTATTAGAGATAAAACACTAATTTTACATAGTTTTAAAACTTTACACTAATGTTTATATGTTAAAAGTTACTAATGCTTATAAAACTATGTGAATTTTGTCCTACACTCTCCGTTCCTAGTTTCATCTACTTCGGAAAAATCTGATAGACTAGTGGAAACTGTCTAGTAACATTTTGCTATTATAGTACACAAGGTTTTGGACCTTGTGAGTCTGTGAGTGGGGCTGCTTCCAAAAGGTCCCTGGAAATTCATACAAATTTAGTCACTGCATTTTCACTCATAGGCCATTAGGGAAAAATGATATTTGGTGTAACAGCATTAAACAAGAATATCGGTGAACCCAAGGAAACGACAAATATTACTAAGAAGTATACATCACTAGTGGGCTCAGTCACTTCAGTCATGCCCAACTCTATGTGAACCTATGGACTGTAGCTCTCCAGGCTCCTCTGTCCATGGAATTCTCCAGACAAGAATACTTGAGTGAGTTCCTATGCCCTCCTCCAAAGGAATCTTCCCAATCCCGGGACTGAATCCTCATCTCATGTATCTCCTGCATTGCAGGCATGTTCTTTACCCACTAGGCTATATGGGAAAACGTATATTCCCAACAAATGGGAAATTGAAAGGAAGACCAGCAGAATGGATGAGTTGTCATTTTTGGTTTTTCATGAGCTAGCGTTAAAGTTTAGACTAGTTTGAAAAAAAAATCAAATGAAGGAGTTAGGTAATCAACTAAGACTGAACTTTTTAAAAAATTACATGTATATATAATGTTTTATTCTTCAGCTTCATTTAAAGTCAGGTGAGAAAACATTCTTAAAAGTCATTTCTGGAGATAGGAAAACCATCTTAATTTACGCTAATTTAAATGAAGCATCCATAGGCAAACACCTAGAAAAGCAAAGTAGCATTCATGGATTTTGAACTGTTAAGAGTCAGGCAAGCTTCTGGCAACAGAGTCCAAACTCTATAGGTCCAATCAGTTTCCAATTATCAAGGACTACTTGTTCTTTCTCACACTGAATAAACTTTAGATATATAAAGCAATCCATCACTTAGATTACTTAATTATGATATTGTGATTATATATATATACATATATATATATATATTTGTGATTTATATAAATGTGATTGTGTATATGGCAGCCCACTCCTTATATACTTGCCCGGAGAATCCCATGAACAGAGGAGCCTGGCGAGCTATAGTCCATAGGGTTGCAAAGAGTTGGTCATGACTAAAGCCGCTTAGCGCAGCACAGCCTATATATACATATACATATATATGAATTTTATGTACCTAGATTGAAGGCTTTGAAAATTAAGTCCTAAAGCAAATGAAAAAAACTTTGACTTAAATCACTTAACTGTTGTTTGAAATTTTCTTTCATTTTTCTTGGCATAGTGTCCAATTAATTTTAGTATATGGCTTTACATAATGGTAATTTATCTCCGATGATGACTTTTCTCCCACCTAAGTCTAGACTTTCTTGTCGTCTAGTTTTGATTTTATTATTTACAAACTTGACTGTGTGGACGACAACAAACTCTGGAAAATTCTTAAAGAGATGGGAATACCAGACCACCTGACCTGCCTCTTGAGAAATCTGTATGCAGGTCAGGAAGCAACAATTAGAACTGGACATGGAACAACAGACTGGTTCCAAATAGGAAAAGGAGTACAACAAGGCTGTATATTGTCACCCTACTTATTTAACTTATATGCAGAGTACATCATGAGAAACGCTGGGTTAGATGAAGCACAAGCTGGAATCAAGATTGCCAGCAGAAGTATCAATAACCTCAGATATGCAGATGACACCACCCTTATGGCAGAAAGTGAAGAAGAACTAAAGAGCCTCTTGATGAAAGTGAAAGAGGAGAGTGAAAAAGTTGGCTTAAAGCTCAACATTCAGAAAACTAAGATCATGACATCCAGTCCCATCACTTTATGGCAAATAGATGGGGAAACAATGGAAACAGTGAGAGACGTTTTTGGAGGCTCCAAAATCACTGCAGATGGTGACTGTAGCCATGAAATTAAAAGATGCTTACTCCTTGGAAGGAAAGTTGTGACCAACCTAGGCAGCATATTAAAAAGCAGAGACATTACCTTGCCAACAGAGGTCCGTCTAGTCAAGGCTATGGTTTTTCCAGTAGTCACGTATGGATATGAGAGTTGGACTATAAAGAAAACTGAGCACTGAAGACCTGATGCTTTAGAACTGTGGTGGTGGAGAAGACTCTTGAGAGTCCCTTGGACAGCAAGGAGATCAAACCAGTCCATCCTAAAGGAAATCAGTCCTGAATATTCATTGGAAAGACCGATGTTGAAGCTGAAGCTCCAATACTTTGGCCACCTGATGCGAAGAACTGACTCATTGGAAAAGATCCTGATGCTAGGAAAGATTGAAGGTGGGAGGAGAAGGGGACGACAGAGGATGAGATAGTTGGATGGCATCACCGACTCAATGAACATGAGTTTGGGTAAACTCCAGGAGCTGGTGATGGACAGGGAGGCCTGGAGGGCTGCAGTCCATGGGGTCACAAAGAGTCAAACACGACTGAGTGACTGAACTGAACTGAACTGATTGACAAATGCACTTCTAGTTTCTTGAACGACTTATTCATTTGCTAGTATAGTTTCTTCCTTATTAAGAATAGAAATCTTTTTTTTTAAATAATTCTATTTATTTTTGACTGTGCTGGGTTTTCCTTGCCGCGCGGGGTTTTCTCTAGTTGCAGCCGGCGGTGGCTACACTGTAGTTGTGACGAGCAGGTTTCAGTAGTTGTGGCTCAGTAGTTCTGGTTCCCGGGCTCTAGAGCAAAGGCTTAGTGGTTCTGGCACACGGGCTTAGCTGCTTCTCAGCACGGGGGATCTTCCTGGACCAGGGATGGAGCCTGCGTCTCCTTCATTGGCAGGTGGATTCTTTACTCCTGAGCCACCAGGGAAGCCCCCACCAGAAATAGTTATTGTTTCCAGACTTCTTCTGACCTTCTCTCTGAATCCAGGGGCACTTCTTCCTGTTGGCAGCATCATTATCCAAGTGATTTGTTTATAGAATATTTTTCTTTTATAACTGCCATTTCACCCCCTTGGGCTTGAATCTATTCAAACAAATTTTTCTTTTACAAAGATTTTCTGAGAAGGAAACACAAAAGCATTCTACATATCTTCCACATACACAATATTTGCAGAAAGAAATAATGAGAAGCATGAAAAATCGATACCTCCCCATGCCATCTTGAGTGACTCAGAAGACGGCTGAATCAGGTCCAAGAAGCTGCTGTTGCAATCCCACCCCCAGTGGAAGCCAGATCTCTCAGGACCTTGGGAGCTCTATAGAGGCCAGTGGGAGAGCCTTGGGATGGGGATATCTGGGTAGACCGGTACTGGAGGCCCTTGTCCCAGACTCATCACTAACGAGTATGACTCATACCACTGATTAAGCAAACCTCAGTTTTCATCCATGTATCCTCCACCCCCTACTCAGGTCACAGTGCTGTGGCAGCAGCCCCAGGGATTCAGCCGGCTGTTGAAGACCAGGCTCTGGCCCAGTGACTTTGCAGGGGTGTCACTATGAGGCAAGAACCGGGAGTGAACTGCACACGCTCAGGTGGCAAGTCTGGCCTCCAGGCACAGGGCAGCAACTAGGTTTTCCGGTGTGGGCCCCTGTGGTCCCAACTCCATGCTGCCAAGGTCCAAGACTGCAGCCATCCAAACACGCCTTCCATGGCACATCCTTGGGGCCGAGTGTTCCTCCAGGCAGTGACCAACAGCAATAAGCAGCTTAGAAGTTGTCCCAGGAGACCACAGCTACCTGTTGTCCAGACTTTCCCATGAAGAATAGCCTCAGGCCATTGCTCTCTTTTGGGGAATGTAAGTTGTTTCAGTCACTTGGAAAACAGTATGAAAGTTCCTCAAAAAATTAAAAATAGAACTATCAACAGTTCAGTTCAGTTCAGTCGCTCAGTCATGTCCAACTATTTGCAACCCCATGAATTGCAGCATGCCAGGCCTCCCAGTAAACTCCCAGAGTTTACTCAAACTCATGTCCATTGAGTCGGTGATACTATCCAACCATCTCATCCTTTGTCATCCCCTTCTCCTCCTGCCCCCAATCCCTCCCAGCATCAGGGTCTTTTCCAATGAGTCAACTCTTTGCATGAGGTGGCCAAAGTATTGGAGTTTCAGCTTCAGCATCAGTCCTCCCAACGAACACCCATAGGATCCAACAATTCCACTTCTGAGTATATATCCAAAAGAGATCAAAAGACGATATCAAAGAGACATTCGCACTCCTGTGTTTACTGCAGTGTTATTCACAATAGCCATATCACCTAGGTGTTTATCAATGGATGAACTGATATAGAGGATGTGAGATTTATATATAAACATGTGCACACACATATACACATTATTCAGAAACAAGGAAACCCTGTGATTTGCAACAACATGGATAGGCTTTGAAAGCATTACGCTAAGTGAGGTAACAGATACTATTAATATATAATATCACTAATACATGGAATCAAAAAATAGTCAAATTGGTATAAACAGAGAGTAGAAACCAGAAGCTGAGGAGCCAGGGACTTGGGAATGTGTTGTTTAAGGGTACAAAATTGGAACCAGTATGTAAATGAGCCCTGAAGATCTAACACGTTGCATAGCAATTATAGATAATAATACTGTATTATAAACTTCCAAGTTGCTAAGAGACTAGATCTTAACTGTTCCCACCACACAAAAGAAACAATTATGTGAAATGAAAGAGATGTTAGCTAATGCTGCCTGGTAATCACATTGCAATGTATACTTGTATCAAATCAACATGTTCTACATACTAAACTCATACAATGTACTGTGTCAATTATAGCTCAACAAGAATAAATTTTAAAAACAGAACCTATGGCACACTGCAGTGTGTCTGACTCTACAACACTTTCTGTGTTTCCATGCTACTTGGCCCCGTTGTTCACCACAAAGGAACATGACACCTGAAATCCCAAGCTTAGACACAGGCGAGTCCTTATGAATTGTGCTCATTAGACATACTGATACATAGATGATGCACCTGGCATCTCACACAATTACAAACAGCTTGCAAAAGCAGGAGGGAACCTCACCCCACATTGGTTCATATAGCAAGACATCATGCCACACATACAAACCAAAAGGCTAGGAAAATGATTTATTACTCACATTATTGAAGTCTTTGAGTAGAGCAGTCTCAAGCCAGTCCAAAATGGCTTGAGACAGCAAGGCAAGGAGACTGGTCTAAGTTTTTGTTGTGGTGAGGAGATAGGGCCAGACTGAGAGTTCCTGCATGCTGCCTGGGGTTTTTGCGGTTTGAATCTCCCTTTGGCATCGAAGAAGGGAGTTTCTATCAGCTATAGCCCACTTACAGGGCAAAGGAGAAAGACGCAGGATAAGCTTAAAAGTTGGCAGCAGTCAAACAGCAAAATATGGAGATGGAACTGTCATTAAACAGACCAAGTGATACACCATGTGACCACATGAAATGAAACTTTCATAATTATTTTCAAAAATATAGAAGCTATCATTAATACATTCTTTGATCTATCATACCTCCATTTTCATACTTCATCTGAAATAATATTTTGCTGTCACCTTGATTATTCCAGTTCAGTTCAGTTCAGTCACTCAGTTGTGTCGACCCTTTGCGACCCATGGACTGCAGCACTCCAGGTTTCCCTGTCCATCATCAATTCCCGGAGCTTGCTCAAACTCATGTCTGTTGAGTCGGTAATGCTATCCAACCATCTCATCCTCTGTTGTCCCCTTCTCCTCCTACCTTCAATCTTTCCCAGCATCAGGGTCTTTTCCAAGGAGTCACTTCCTTACATCAGGTGGCCAAAGTATTGGACTTTCAACTTTAGCATCAGTCCTTCCAATGAATATTCAGGACTGATTTCCTTTAGGACTGACTGGTTTGATTTCCTTGCAGTCCAAGGGACTCTCAAGAGTCTTCTCCAACACCACAGTTTAAAAGCATCAATTCTTCAGCGCTCAGCTTTCCTTATAGTCGAGTCAATAAAATATAATACATGCTTAAGAAAAAATATATTATTGGCATGAAATAGTTTATTCATTCACTTAACTATTTATTGGTCTCTTTTTTTATTTCTCAAACTAAGCTAAACATGTTGTGAAATGAGAGAGGAGCCAAGGTTAAAAATGAAGATTTAGACATGATTTTCATACTGTTCATGGGGTTCTCGTGGCCAGAATACTGAAGTGATTTGCCATTCCCTCCTCCAGTACAATTGTGTTCACTTCACATGCTAGTAAGGTCATGCTCAAAGTCCTTCAAGCTAGGATCCAGCAGTACATGAACAAGAATTCCCAGATGTACAAACTGGGTTTACAAAAGGCAGAGGAACCTGAGAGCAAATTGCCAACATTCATTGGGTCATAGAGAAAGCAAGGAAATTCCAGAAAAACATCTACTTCTGCTTCACTGGCTATGCTAAAGCCTTTGACTGCTGTGGATCACAACAAACTACGAAGAAATTTTTAAAGATATGGATATATCAGACCGCCTTACCTGTCTTACTGAGAAACCTGTATGCAGGTCAAGAAGCACTAGTTAGAACCTTACATGCAAGTGACTGGTTCAAAACTGGGAAAGGGGTACCACAAGGCTATATACTGTCATCCTGCTTATTTAACTTATATGCAGAGTACATCATGTGCAATGCCAGGCTGGAGGAAGCAGAAGCTGGAATCAAGATTGCCAGGAAAAATATAAACAACCTTAGATATGCAGATGACACCACCCTAATGGCAGAAAGTGAAGAGGAACTAAAGAGCCTCTTGTTAAAGGTGAAAGAGAAGAGTGAAAAAGCTGGCTTAAAACTCAACATTCAAAAAACTTAGATCATGGCATCCAGTCTTATCACTTCGTGGCAAATAGATGGGGAAACAATGGAAACAGTGACAGACTTTATTTTCTCGGGCTCCAAAATCACTGCAGATGGTGACTGCAGCCATGAAATTAACAGATGCTCGTTCCTTGAAAGAAAAGCTATGACAGACATAGACAACATATTAAAAAGAAAAGACATCACTTGGCTGATAAAGGTCCATCTAGTCAAAACTATGATTTTTCCAGTAGCCATGTATGGATGTGAGAGTTGGACCATTAAGAATACTAAGCACCAAAGAATTAATGCTTTTGAGTTGTGGTGCTGGAGAAGACCCTCAAGAGTCCCTTGAACAGCAAGGAAATCAAATCAGTCAATACTAAAGGAAATCAACCCTGAATATTCATTGGAAGGACTGATGCTGAAGCTGAAACTCCAATACTTTGGCCACCTGATGTGAAGAGCTAACTCATTGGAAAAGACCCTGATGCTGAGAAAGACTGAAGGCAAAAGAAGATGGCAACAGAGGATGAGATGGTTGGATGGCATCATTGCCTCAGTGGCGATACAAACTTTGGGAGATAGTGAAGAACACGGAAGCCTGGTGTGCTGCTGTCCATGGGTTCACAAAGAGTTGGACAGAACTGAGCAACTGAAGAACAACAACAACCAGGAGATAGTAAAGAACAGGGAAGCCTGGCAGCTCGGTCCGTTGGGTCACAAGGAGTCAGACATGACTTAGCAACTTAAAAAGAACACCTGTTACTTAATTCAGCTGTTTTTTGCTAAACTATGCAGGACTTGTTAGATATGGAGTAAAATCAGGTTTTGGTGAGCTTATTGTCCTTGGATAAAGGCATTAATAAAGCAGACTTTTCTCTGTTTGAGAGAGTTGAATTAAGGACATTGAGGATCATCTCACTGCACCATTCTTTGTTTTTTTTCTTTACAAGCTGTGACTTTCAAGTTGCTATTGTCAGTTCTCAGAGCTTATTTGAGCCACTAATACTCATTAATTAAATGCAAAATCTTAAGTAATCATTATGCAAATTAGCAATCATGTGAGTCTCTATTGGTTTGCATTTTCCATGAATCAAACAGAACCAATTTAGTAGCATTATCTATCAGGATCCTCAAACACACAGACTAACACATATACAAATTATCTCTATCAATTGTAATTGGTGCTCCGTTACAAAAATAATAATTCATCTATCAGAGCCTCCCATAAGGCCACCGCAGTTTCCATGATAGTTGAATTCCAAGCCCTAACCTGAAAAATAATCATAGAGAATTTCATTTCCCACATCTTTAAGCCCTATTTTAGACTGTAACAGACCAGCAATCCTTAACATAGAGTTTATAGATCTACTAGGTTGGATGCCAAATTATCATGAAGCCCCTAATATGGCCACACATTGCCCACATTGTTGTTGCTCATTTTGTATAAAGTCTATAACTTCCACAAGGTTCTCAGAAAATCCCATTATTCGGGATATTCACAAATATGACCCATTCCTAGGCCTGTGCCATTGTACCATGCAAGCGAAGTAGAGTGTTATAAATAAGATCCAGACCTCAATCCCCTTTCCCTCTTAGGGTACTCTAGTTTACCCATTCCCACTGAAACTCTCACCTGAAGATGCTGAAAGAGCCCTTGTTTTGTCACAGACAAGGTCCTGATGCTCACAGCTCTCTTTTTAGACATAATACGATTACTGATAAAATTCAACAAGTATGTGTAAAATCCGTGCACTGCACCAACACTACGTTAGGTCCTACAAGCATACGTGGCAAAGTAGAAGCAGAGCTGCACGTCTTAGTAAGGTGAGTTGGCAAACACCTATGTAGTAGAGTTTTCAGGACATCTAAAACATTGCAGTGCTCTAAAATATAATTTATAATCTCACATAAATTGTACAAAGCAAGGTTCAGGACTTTTTAAAAGCGAAACCAAAGTAAGCCAGGAAACATTTTTATTCATTTCATACAATAAGTTTTTTTTTCTCTATACAGCATAATGAGATCAGTTAACTGGGTAAATTAAGCCAGTAGTCATTCATATGAAGTATGTGGCATGCATAAGAATGGGCAAATTTGAGCAGGGATAAAAATTAGGAGTCAAAGAGGGCAGATCTCATCAACCACAAGCTGTAGGGAATTTCCAGGCATTCAAAAATAAAGAAGTTTCCAGAAAGGAAGAGATGTAGCCAGAAAGAGAAGAAAGCAAGTTATCTTGTCCTCCTTTCATAATTTTTCAAAGACCTACACAGAGAATAAGTCAATAATAGATTTGCCTATTACAGAAATGACTCTGGGTGGTAATTTGAAAACTGTGCACAATGTTACTTCTCCATGGTCTTGCTGGAAAGCAAGGAAGTCAGAGAAGCAAGATATAAAGGTACAGCTGTAAAACAGAGACGTTGAGGCTCTGTCTTAAGAAAAGAGCAGTTTTACATTGATCTGTTTTACGTTTTGTTCCGTACCTTCTTTTGAATAACAGATTCCACTATATAGGTGACTGTGAGAGTACTGATAAGTAGATAATGAATGGATGGATGGATGGGTGGATAATGTGTAAGTACAATGAATATGCTTGGTTCCTGTGGGTGAAGAGGGTACACAAGGATCTAATTATTGTACTTTGAATCAATCTTGTCTTCTTTTTCCCTTTCCTCAGATATGGATCTACAGTCACTTCTTTGAGCAATGAAGTATTATTTCAGAGTGATCTCTGAAAATATGCTCACAATATGCTCACAAAATATGATCACAATGGATTGCTGTTGTCGTTCAGTCACTCAGTCATGTCTGACTCTTTGCGACCCCCATGGACTGCAGAAGACCAGGCTTCCCTGTCCTTCACCATCTCCCAGAGCTTACTCAAACTCATGTCCATTGAGTCAGTGAATCCATCCAACCATCTTATGCTCTGTCATCCCCTTCTCCTCCTGCCTTCTATCTTTCCCAGCATCAGGGTCTTTTTCAATGAGTCAGCTCTTCATATCAGGTGGCCTAAGTATTGGAGCTTCAGCTTCAGCATCAGTCCTTCCAATGAGTATTCAAGTAAAGGTTGATTTATAAGTTTAATCAAATAAAGGTTGATTTCCTTTAGGATTGACTGATTTGATCTCTTTGCTGTCCAAGGGACCCTCAAGAGTCTTCTCCAACACCACAGTGCAAAAGCATCAATTCTTCAGCACTCAGCCTTCTTTACAGTCCAACTCTCACATCCATACAAGACTACTGGAAAAACCATAGCTTTGACTATATGGACCTTTGTCAGCAAAGAACAGTCTCTAATTATCTAGCCCTTGCCATATCATTCTATTTTCTTCTTTATGTACCCTGGAAAATCCAGCCATAACTGTTCAAATTTTCTTTTGCAAATTCAACAACCCTTTTAAATAAGAATCTAAACCCTTTAAAATGTGTAAGTTATAGCAAAGAAAAACAATAGTTTCACACTGTGCTCATTTATGGAAGGAACTAATAGAAAATATCAAAAAGGAGAGCAAATACACAGTATAAGAGCCAAAGTTCCCAAGCAATAAAATGTTTTATTCCTCTTCTGAGGTCATCTAGATATCCATTTAGATAGAGACTTCCATGTTGAACAAACCGTAATAGCTAACTACTTAATCTCTTGTGTTTTTCTTCTCTAAAATATACCCTTCTGAATACCCTTATACAGAAGTCACAGATGAATTTCAGACACATTTTGTGAAAAGACTGTTAACTGACCTCAATACGAATGAATTTTCTAGATTGTCTGATCATCTGCCTTACCTGCCAGGGAAATTCCTGGAATGAGGTATAAAAATAGATATTCAGAGACCTGTGTGGTTATTTGATTCATCACCTTGTCACCAGAGGAAAATTCACATAATTTAATTCCCCACCCTCCTGCCTCTGTATTTTCTCTGCTGTCTGTCACAGGAGGGCAATGGGGATGCATAATAATGAGATCAGGCTAGGCAGCTACCCAAGGCACTTTCCTCAGTCTGGAAAAAGTCTTAATGATATTTACAAAAGTCTCTGAAAGGACAGTTGCATAAGCAGTTAAACTTTCTTAAGGAAGTTTAGGAGACAAAAAAAAAAAAAAAAAAAATAGAGGCAGGTGATATAGAGAAAGAAAGTGGTTCTAAAAACCATGGCAAACAGTGTTTATATTTTTTCTCAGAACAAAGTCATAGAAAATGATGTAAGCTTTGCAATATTAATTTTTTAAGGAAATGTCCTTGATCCAGATAGAGTTTCATTTCAACTATATCTGAATATCAACAACAGAGAAAAATTAAAGATATTTATTCAGAATTTGAAAAAAAGTCTATTTGTGGACCACTTTCCATCAAAAACAATGTCATTAACAGAGACAAATGTAGAAGCACGCAACTCTCATCACTCTTATTCAACAAAATATTGGATGTCATAGTGAGAGTAATTAGGCAAGAAAAAGAAATAAAGGCATTGAAAATGAAATGGAGAAGTAAACTGTCAGTTTGCCTGATTACATGATTTTACATATAGAAAAGCATAAAGACTTGACCAAAAACCTATTTGAAATAATAACTACAGTAAGGTGATAGGGTATAAAATCAACAGACAAAAATGTATTACATTTCTATATGCTAACAATGAACTAACAGAAAAATTAAGACAGCAATCCTCTTTACAACTGAGACAAAAAATAAAATACCTAGGAATAAATTTAATCAAGGAGGTGAAAGACTTGTATGATGAAAACTATGACATTGTTGAAAAAAATTAAAGATGGACAAAAAAATGTAAATATATTCATCCTCATGGGTTGAAAGAATTAACTGCTAAATGTCCACATTCTCTAAAGCAATCTACAGATTCAGTGAAAAACCCTATCAAAATTCCAAGGACATTTTTCTTGAAAATAGAATTTATATATATTTTAAAAATATATGTATATGATAAATTCAGCTGGTTAAATCTACTAGGATGAAAACTAACAAGAGTATCATGATAGTAATAGAAGGATGGGAATATTGACGCTTCACACTTCTATTATGGAGTGGGCGAGACACCCTAATACCTAAATAAATAGAATCAGCCAGGCCTAAGAAATTGACCTGGTTCAATCTAACCCAGGTTCAATCCCTGGGTTGGGAAGACCCCCTGAGGGAGGAAATGGCAACCCACTCCAGTATTCTTGTCTGGAGAATTCCATGGACAGAGGAGCCTCGTGGGCTGCAGTCCATGGGGTTGTAAAGAGGCAAGCATGACGGAGCAATTAACACTTCTCACTTTTCTAGAAATTGTGAGAAAGAACCTTTCAAGCAAAGTGAAAAGCAAGTGCAAAATCCCTATGGCAGAACTGGACAAGTGTGTCTAAACAATAAAACGTGTCCAATGTATATTAAACCAAATTTCTTTTCTATTTTTCCTCTTTTTCCAAATTCACTATCTAATCCTGCTTTATGGTTAGTGGTTTACTCACTCGTGCTCTATGATTCTTATATTCGAAGCAAAGAAATAGTTCTGCATTCCTTGGTGGGCACTGTATGAGCTTCCTTCTGACAGAAAACATAAATAAACAGTAATAATAACACAATGGTCTTCCTAAACTGGGGATATCCTCCATGTGGTTTGTTTCTTGTTCCTCATGTCTTAACACATAAAGCCTTATCTATCTCTGCTCTATAAATGGCTCCCAAAGGAGGGTCCCTTATTTCACTTCAGAATATCACTTTGCTGGGCTTTTCTATCTCGAACTTGAATCATTACCTCAAGCATACTACATTCCAACCACTGGTATTATATCTTCCAAATAAATTTTTTGTCTTACCATCTTAGTTTCTATCAGAGATGCTGTCATTTTTCCCACATCCCAAGATAGTTCTAGAATTACCTTTGATTTTTCCTATCTTGACTCCTCTGTGTGGTTAGTCCTTCATTCCTCTGGAAATCTCTCAGATGAATCTCTTCCTAGTACTTCAGCTACAATCACTTACATTCACACTGTCCTTACTTCTGAAAGGATTAAGTAAATTGACACCTCAATCTTTTCTTTCTCTAATGCGTTCTGCACTTCACGGTCATTTAGTTAACTATTTGAAACTATGTTCATTTCCTAGGGCTTCTGCAATAAACTTACCACTTTTGGGGTAGCTGAAAAATGACAGAAATTTATTCCCTCACATCCTAACACCTGATGTTCAAAATCAAGGTCTTGGCAGGGTTGATTCCCTCTAAAGGCTATTGGAGAAAATCATGTACCCTTCTGTTCTTCTTCTAGCTTCTGGTGGCTCAGGTGTTCCTTGACTTGGCAGTATAAATCCAACCTCTGCCTTCATCCTCATATGGTCTTCTCCCTTGTGTATCTCTGTATCAGATCTCCTTGTGCCTCTCTTTTAGAAGGAATTCTGTCATTGGATTTAGGGACCCTTCTGACATCTACAGAAATTCATTTTTTTCTCCAAATGTTTTTTTCCAAACATTCACAGGTTTCAAGGGATTAGGACATTGGCATACCGTTCTTGAAGCTGAGATTTAACCCACTACATTATCTAACAGTAAAAACCACAGAATTTAGCATTTCATTAATTTCCAAGTAGTTCTTGTCTGTTACTCTTTTGTTTGTTTGTTTACCTACAATAGCAGCTGTTTTATAATAAAGTTGGTATCATAGAGCAACTGCCTACCCTCATTCTGATTTAAGATGTTTTTATCTCCAAATTCATTGTAAGCATACCTCCTTTTTATTATGCTTCACTTTATTGCACTTGGCAGATATTGTAGCTTTTACATATTGAAGATTTTTGTCAACACTGAATCTAGCAAGTCTATTAAGTGCCATTTTTTCCAAGAGCACTGGCTTACTTGGTGTCTCTGTAGCATTTCGGTAATTCTTATGATATTTCAAAATTTTTCATTATTATTTTATTTGCTGTGACGATATTTGAGGAGTGATCTTTGAAGTTACTATTGTAATTACTTTGTGGTGCCATGAACCATGCTTATCCCAAATAAGATGGAGAACATAATTCATAAATGTTGTATGTATTCTGGTTGCTCTACTAATCAGCCTTTCCTTCATTTCTCTCCTCCTTGGGTCTCTCTATTCCCTGATACACAACAGTATTGAAGTTAAACCAATTGCTCACCCTACAATAGCCTCTAAGTGTGCAAATGAAAGGAAAAACCAACTGATGTGACAAACTTCATTGTTGTCTTATTTGAAGAAATTGGCACAGTCACCCCAACCTTCAACAACCCTCTACCAACAAAAAGATCACAACTCACTGAAGGCTCAGATGATGGTTAGAATTTTTTAGCAACAGATATTTTTAAATTAAGGTGTATACATTGGTTTTTAGACATAATGCTATTGCAGTTAATAAACACAAAGTGGTACAAACATAATTTGCATGCAATGGGAAACCAAAAATTCCTGTGACTCACTTTATTGATATATGCTCTTTATTTCAGTGGTCTAGAACCAAATCTACGATATCTCTAAGGCATGTGTGTATTATTATCTTTTGTCATTGAGCACTGAGACTTATTATACTACAATATATGAGAAAGCTTATATTATAATATTTTTTTCATTCTGTGACTTTATTTTCTTATTTGCAGAAAGAGATAGCGATAATATATACATTACATGGTTAGTGTCACAACTAAGTAAAATAATATGCTTGAGGTAATTTGCAAATTGAAATCAGTGTACAAAAGATATAATTAAAAGTCCAACAACTATAATCAACTTGTAAGCCTTTAAAGTTAAGAAAGCGTCTTCTGCTTTGTGGCGGTTGTATTATGGTTGTCTACTCAAAAGTTATCTGAATCCCATCTCCCAATGCCACAGTTATTTCTGGCTGGTAGAGCCTGTGTTCACCCAGGGTGACATAGTCATTCTGGATAATGGAACCTGAGATAACGGCCCTGGAGAGATTTGAGGGAAAGATTTAATCATTGAGAGAGACAGATAAAGAAAAACTGAAAAACTAATGTGTATGAGTGCATGCGTGTGCGTGTATGCGTGTGTGTGTGTATGATTACAACTATATGAATATAAGGTGCTCTGAGTTGTATCAGTCACTTTGTAAACACAATGTACTTCTGAGAAGAAAGGTATAGCAGACTGAGCTTACCCCAGTTGAAAGAACAGATGGATTTTTGATTATTTAAGTCACTATATTCCCCTTTGGCTCAACGGTAATAAATCCGCCTGCAATGCAGGAGATACAGGAAAGGCAGGTTCAATCCTTGGGTCGGAAAGATCCCCTGGAGGAGGAAATGGGAACCCGTTCCAGTACTCTTGCCTGGAAAATTCCATGGACAGAGAAGACTGATGGGTTACAGTCCATGTTTTTGCAAAGAGTCAGACATGACTGAGCAGGAGCATGGTATGGCATTCATCCTAGGGGCTTTCCTGGTGTCTGAGATGGTAAAGAATCTGCTTGCAGTGCAGGTGACCCGGGTTCCATCCTTGGGTCGGGAAGATCCCCTGGAGAAGGGAATGGCAACCCACTCAGATATTCTTGCCTGCAGAAGCTTTATGCTTTCAAATCTCAAGTGAAAAGATACATTCTCTTATTGTTTCAGGCAGTAATTCGTTATTTGCTGGCAACAGCATCCTAACTAATGTTCCCCCAACAATTTCCTTCTCCAGGCACAGACTAGATGTCTAGCATTTTCACAGATTGATCATAATCATATTGCTTTTTATATTACATTTTTGTTAGCTGATAGAGCAGTCAATACTCTTATTCATTTTGTGAAACAAAGAAATAAAATCTTAGGACACTAAAGAAATATCATCCAGAAAAAAAAAAAAAAGAAATATCATCCAGGTTATAGGACAATATGCTTAACTGAATTTCACATACCCATGATTGGAAGTAAACAAGATTAAAATGAAAAGACACACTTTAAGTAAGAAAAAAATAAAAGCTGATATAAAAATTTTAAGTATGCTCTTGAGCAGAATTTTGCAATATATGCTTTGCAGATTGGAAAACAAACTTTCAAAGCTTCATATCCAATTGTGCCAACTCCCCAGATTTTCTCTAATCTATATTTTTCCCATCCTGACATCTTGTACTTGCAAGGTCAACACTATCTAATGTAAGGAAATTCTGACCCATAGTCAACTTAAATTCAGAATCACTGGTCTAACAAGCTCAGGAAGACTCAAATTTATGGGTAATGTTTTCTGGGTGATGTGGCCTTAGACAATCTCAGTTTTATTATTAGAATCTATGTTACCTAAATCACTTGATCACGAGGGTTTCAAAAACTGTTTTTCAGGCTGTGATCATGATATAAATTGCATCAAATAAATTTTACCAGGTGAGCAATCAAGAGTGCTGAACTATCGTTTTCCAATTCTCTCCTAGCCAGCAATTTAGCTCTCAGCAAGGATACACAATGATTCCTGAATGACATGAATTCTCTCCTCAAGTGATTGCAGGATGTTGGACGCACTGCTGGCAGGAAGGCCATTGATTGTTTAGTAGCTAAACTGGTTTTATGACTCATGGAATTGATTAGGGGCCTAGCAGTTGTCCACAGCAGCTGGCCATGCTGTAGTCAGCCCATTTGCGGTCACAGCTGGAGATGCTGGAAGCATCTTCCAGATGTCGGAGCAGAGAAGCCTGCTTCAAGAGCTCCAGCTGAAGTGGAGAATGGAACTGCCCAGGCACTTGGAGCACCAGCCTTGCCTCTTTCCACTCAGAATCAGCAAGATCATCACTTAGGTCAGAACCTCATAATTATCCACAGGCTCCTTGAAATTCTATTGTATTTCAGAGGCTCTGTTGCATCTCTTTAATAGAAACAGTCTCAATTTCATTTGTGCATAAAAATCATCCTTGGTGCTTTTGAAATGCAGATTGCTAGAGTTGATTCAGTCTCACAATTTCAACAGCCCGAGGTACAATTTTTAACAATCACTTCAAATGATTCCTTAGAGGTGGTCCAGATCTCCCTTTGAATGGCATACTTGAGAAACTATAAGGTAGAATGAACAGAAAAATCAATGTAATGAAAAAAGAGCTGTCATTAACAACTTAGGGCTATACAGTATGTTTACAATACATGTTAAAGTTTAACCTAAATTATACAAAAAGTTCTAGGCATACAGTTATAAGATTTAACAAATAAAGTATAGGACACCCAGTTAAACTTGAATTTTGAAAAACAATGACATTTTAAGGTATAATATAATTATGTTCTATGTTATATGGGGGACATATTTATATTAAAAATATTATTTCTTGTTTATCTAAAGTTCAGATTTAACTGAGGGTCCTGTATTTTATCCAGCAAACTTCTCTAGGCAGGAAAACCCAGCTATGGTTTAAAATTAATTTGGGGCATCACTTGGTCTCTAAGAATAAAGTTATGCAAGGTTATTGCTAAGATTTCTTAATGATACAGGGATCTACGTATGATGATATTGTGATTTCATATGAATATCTTTGAATTTATTCTATTTGGATTCACTCAGCTTCCTGAATTTCTTGGTTTATATATTTTGCCAAATTTGGGCGAGTTTTAGCTATTATTTTCTTTTTTGAGTTATAATTAACACACAGTATTATATTAGTTTTAGGTGTACAACATAGTAATTTAATATTTTTAAACATTATGAAATGATCACCAAAATACAACAAATTACCATCTACCACCATATAAAGTTGTTGCAGCATTACTGACTATATTCTGTATGTGTATATTGCATTCTGATGCTTTATTTATTTTACAGTTGGAAACCTGTATCTGTTAATTCTCTTTACCAATTTTATTCATACCCTGACCACCAGTTTGTTCTCTGTATCTATAAATCTTTTTTTAATTTGTTCACTTGCTTTGCTTTTTAGATTCCACATATAAATGAAATCATATGGTATTTGTCTTTCTCTGTCTGACTTATTTCATTTAGCATAACGCCCTCCAGGTCCATCCACATTGCCATAAGCAGCGAGGCACACAATAGAACATTACTCAGCCATAGCTCTAATTTTTTTTTTTTAGCCCATTTTCAATCCTACTGTCTCTCTTCTCTGGGACTCTGATTACACAAATGTCAGAGCAGGCTGCATGTCCTATTCTATATAACACAATTCATCAGTAAGTTAATAATGTAAAATGTATCATATGCAGTAACTGTTGATTGTAAAGAAACTCAGAAACAACTTGTAAACAAAAAAGAAGGAATTAGAAATCCTACCCACCATATTTCCACCCCACTCCACAGACACCATGATTAATTTTTTCATCTCTACCCTTCTCCCTGGAAATACAATGCTTTATCTTTATGAATAAATATGTCTAGGAGTATACATATATAATCAGATAAAATGAGTTTATAGAATGAACATCATGTTTTGCAATCTGCTTTTCCCACTTAATAACAGACCTTAAACTACTGCTGTGGTAAATGTCACAATTATGTTAAACTCATTGTAAGTTATGAGACAGCATTTGGATGGATTCCCCAACTTTTTTTGCCCTGTAACAAGCTTCATGTCTCCTGATTCAAACCTGTCTGGGAAAACTCACTGCAGAATTCTAAGTCCTGCTTTTGCCAGATTTCAAGGCTTGCATTGCTCCCCACAGTCAGCAGCTGACTAACAAATTTTCTTCCTACAATGCTGAATATGACTCGACATCTGCTCCATTGCTGTGTCCCCGCCAGAAGAGTAAAATGAAGGGCAAAGTTTTCTTTTAGTTTTTATTTTCTTTGCAGCACTTAAATATAGGGGGGAAGAAGCCTCTTCTCTATCTCTGTAGAGGAAAAATTCCATTAGATTTTTACCAGTAATTCATAAATAATGCAGACAATGCCCTGAATTTTTTTCAACTCAAAATCTTCAGAAAAGGAGGGGGTTTATACAGCAAGTTAGTGCAAACATGGCTATAAAAGGCCAGTTTAATTCCATTCTAAAGAAAATAGTTTTAAGGTCTTTACAGATGCCATTTAAATGAAAATTTATAGTCAAGAACACACATGTATCTTTATGAAGTCAAGTTCTTTACTACTTTCTACTGGATATCATTTTTTAATGTGGACCCAATAGTCTAAACAAAACAGTTCAAATCCCAGCTCCTTCATCATTTTGATGCATACACACAGAAACACACACACATCCTGAAACAAGTCACTTAATTTCTCTGAGCATTAACTTCTTTTTTAATTGGCACATAATTTGTTTGCAATATTATATGAGTCAGGTACACAGCATAGTGATTCAGTATTTTTATAGATTATATTCCATTTAAGGTTATTTCAAAATAATGGTCATAAATTCCCTGTGCTGTATAGTGTACCCTTGGTGCTTATCTATTTTATTTTATTTATTTTTGCTTATCCATTTTATATATGGCAGTATGTTTTTCTTAATCCCATACCCTTATCTTGCCCTTCCCTCCTTCTTTCTCCCCATCAGCATCCATTAGTTTGATTTATTTGTCTGTGAATCTGTTTATATTTTGCTATGTACCTCCATTTGTATTATATTTTAGATTCCAGATATGTGATAATATACAGTATTTGTCATTTTCTGTCTGATGTGTTCCAGCAAACACAATCCTCTCTAGGTCCATTCACATGTTGCAAATGGCAGAATTTCATTCTTTTATGGCAGAGTAATATTCCATTGTGTAAATGTGTATACACACACACACACACACACAGACACACATATATACACACCACATCTTCTTTACCTATTTGTCTATCCTACAAAAGTACAGTTATCAAAACAGCATGGTACTGGCACAAAAGCAGACACATAGCTCAAGAGAACAGTTTAGAGTGCCCAGAAATAAATCCACACAGTTATGTTCAATTAATCTATGACAAAGAAGGTAAGGATATACAATTGAGAAAAGAGTCTCCTCAATAAGTGGTGCTAGCAAAACTGCACAGCTCCATGTAAAAGAATGAGGATGCTTCCTGACACTATGCACAAAAATACACTCAAAATGGATTAAAGAACTAAATGTAAGACCTAAAACTTTAAAACTCCTGGAAGAAAACAGGCAGAAGGCTCTTTGACATAAATTGTAGCAATATTTTTTTGGCTCTGTTTCCTAACACGAAAGAATAAAAGTAAAAATAAACAAATGGAACCTGATTAAACTTAAAAGCTTTTGGACAACAGAGGAAACCGTCAACAAAACAAAAAGACAACCTAAACAATGGGGGGAAGATGTCAGCAAATTAAAGACTGACAAGGGGTTAACATTCAAAATATATAAACAGCTCATACAACTCAATATCAAAAAACTCAAGTTGCCCAAAAATGCGCAGAAGATCTTGCTCAACATCATTAATCTCCAGAGAAATGTAAATCAAAATTACAATGAGAAATTAGCTCACACCTGTAAGAAAGGTTATCATCAAAATTCTACAAATAAATGTCTGTGAGGATGTGGAAAAAGGAAATACTTATACACTCTTGGTGGGAATGTAAACTGGTATAGCCACTACAGAAAACAGCATGGACTTTTCTCAAGAGACTAAAAATGGGAATACCATATGATCCAGCAGTTCCACTCCTGGGTATATATCCAAAAGATAAAAGCACTAATTTAGAAAGATACATGCAGCCCAATTTTTGTAGCCACACTGTATACAATAGTCAAGATATGGAAGCAACCCAAGTGTCTGTCAACAGATCTTTAAATTCTTTATCTAGAAATAAAAGAACAAAAATAATTTCAACTTACCAAAATTTGAAAATCACAAATTATAATGTATTTAATAAGTTCTTTAAATGTATGAATCTTTACACAAAGAGAAGTTTTACTGATATTTTAAAGTAGTTCCAGTTACTCTACACACAAACAAAATAAACGTAGTGGATTTACAGCTTTACGCAGTTCAAATGCTCCCTGAATTTTGAAAGAAGCTTACTTGACATTGGAGAAGGAAATGGCAACCCAATCCAGTATTCTTGCCTGGAGAATTCCTTGGACAGAGGTGCCTGGGCAGGCTACAGTCCTTTGGGATGCAAAGAATCAGATACGACTGAGCAACTATTGATGTTGACTTGACATTAGAAAAAAATTAGCAAAGTTGTACTTATTTTTAACAATATAGCTATATGTGTTTCTCTAGCATGTCTTCTTAATAAGTGTCTTCCACACATAAAACATCTCTGTTTTTCCTGAGTATGCTGCTGCTAAGTCGCTTCCGTCGTGTCCAACTCTGTGCGACCCCATAGTCGGCAGCCCACCAGGCTCCTCCGTCCCTGGGATTCTCCAGGCAAGAACGCTGGAGTGGGTTGCCATCTCCTGAGTCTATCACAGGCAAATTAGGGCAGGAATAGCTGAGTAATTGGGGAAGAGACAATGAAGGCCAAACTTTTAACTCTCTCTCTCTCTTTATACATATATATATCTTGCTTTCCATTATTTCTTATATAAAATGGGCTACAGAAATGACTTATTGTTTATTTCAGTAGGCTCCACAGGGGAATACCATTTTCCTGGTGCTTCTGGTCCCAGATATCTCTAATATTGCTTCTTATACAGATCCTGTACATGGTTTAGTATAAGTGGTCCTCAAACAGGGACTGTTTTGCCTCCCAGAGAATGTCTGTAAATATCTAGAGACATTTTGTGTTGCAACGATTTGGGAGACTTCTCCTGGCATCTAATAAGCAGAGGCCAGAGATACTACTAAACATTCTGCAATGCACCAGACAGCTCCCAAAATTGAAGACTAATCCAGTCCAAAGCTGTAGTGCTGAGGTAGAGAAACCCTGGGCTGGTAAATCGCATACAGTTGTGGTTGGTTCTGAATTAGAATTAAAGGAATTCTTCTCTCAAGGGCGGGCAATGCTAGCAGTCTACTCAAGACAGTAGCAGGGGAGGCAGAGCATCCTTCCTCACTTTTGCTGTTCTACTGAAGTCCAAACACAAGTGAGCCAATGGGGCCTTTAACCATATATACAGAGCTATCACCTTTCTATCACCCTGAACTTTGCTTCCCATAATGAATCAAGAACTCAGCAACTTCTTACCATGTTGCCTCCTCAGTTTGATGCAGCCAGTACTCATCTATTTTCAAAATCATTACTAAATTTTAGCTAAAACTTTATTTGAACAGTTGTTTCCATAATATTTTGTAATTTACTGTTTCTTTTTTTAAAGTAAACAAATAAGAGTATTTTCTCCTCAAATGCCTTTCATTAAACTTCAGGCTCAAATCACTGCTGTATGTGGACATGTGCTAAATTGCTTCAGTCATATCCACCTCTTTGTGACCCTATGGGTTGTAGCCTGCCAGGCTCCTTTATCCATAGGATTCTCCAGGCAAGATTACGAGAGTGGATTTCCGTTCCCTCCTCCAAGGGATCTTCCCAACCCAGGGACTGAAGCTGCGTCTCTTATGTCTCTTGCATTGGCAGGTGGGTTCTTTACCACTAGCACCACCTGGGAAGCCTGGGAGGCATGTGGACAGTATATGCTAATAGAAGGTTCTGTTTTGAGTATTGAACGTTGATTTCCAAATTGAAAAATCTAAAGCAGAGGCAAATTTTTAATAGGCATAAAAGGTGGTTAAATATGGACTAGATTCTTTCTGTAGCCAGTTGTAAAGGAAAAGAATTTAGCCAAATTTCAGTTTGGAAAAAGTTGAGGTAACCTACAGGCTCAGTCTTCAGAAGATAAGTCCAAAATTCTCTGAGTACTTTTGCATATGCCGTTGTGTTTGCCTGCAATGCTGCTTCCTCCCCATTTTCACCTGGTAAACTTCCATTCTTCCAAAAGATCTCAGTTAATATCACACTTCTTCCAGGAGCATTTCTTGACCTTTGCAGCTGGAGTTAAACCCCACTATTAGCATTTCTTGCAAAATCAAGCATTTCTTCTTCCAACTTTATCGGAATAATTAATTCATGCAATTGTTTGATTAAATCTGTCTCTCTCACCTTATTGGCATTATGAGGTCAAGGACTAGATCTAGAATTTACCTGGCACACAATATGTGCTCAATAAATATCTGTTGAATGAATGAAGCCATGAGCCACTATTAGCATTTAAGCCTTTTTGACACACTTTTATTTCACAAAATTTTAATTGTGAGATATTTTAAAAAAATATTTAGAATAATTAAAATTATGATGAAGAGCTATAAATTACATGCTTATTTTTATAAAAGTTGAAATCCATGAAAATAATTACCCATGATCCATATCATCACATTCAATGATTGTTAATATTTATTTAATTTTATATATTACTTAATGGTGGTGATTTTACATAATATACTTATTTTATACATAGCAAAGGTAAATACATATTAACTGAATGTCACATGTAATCCTAATATATGCAATGTCAGTCATTGCATATAAGGAAATACTATGTGTTATATATTATGTATAGCACTATAAGGGGCTTCCTAGGTGGCACTAGTAGTAAAGAGCCTGCCTGCAAATGTAAGAGATATAAGAGATGTGGGTTCGATCCCTGGATTGGGAAGAGTCCCTGGAGGAGGGCATGGCAACCCACTTCAGTATTTTTGCCTGAAGCATCCCATGGACAGAAGAGCCTGGCAGACTACAGTCCATAGGGTCATACAGAATTAGACCAACTGAGCAACTTAACATGCACACACAACAATATAATGTATACTCATAATATGTAATATAACTGTATAATATATGTATATATACTTCTCACTTGTCCTAGGTTATATCTGTATATTATTTCAAGAAATCTGTACATCACTACTAGATATGATAAATAATTTTTCCTTTCTTTCTTCATAATTTGTTCTTTAAAAAAGTACACTGTAATAAACTTAAATAATATAAGATAGCTAACACACAACAACAAAGTTACCTATTGATATTCTTGATTTAGGAGATGGAAATAACTTACTTCAATATTCATACTTAATTCAAAGTAGCAAAACATTTTTTTCACATTGATAGTGCTGTGACTTTTTCCACATTTCTTTTTGCTAGGGTCTACTCTATGAAGACATGTATATCGACTTTGCCAATTGTGACATTTGATACATCAACTTACTTCTCCTTCCCTTCATTTCTTTATCTTCTAAATGAGAAATATGGTGATTTATGAGATCAGTCTAGATCTCACACTTGAAGTCACAGTGAATTGCTATTTAAGACTGACGTGATATAGAGAAAAAAGAATAGTTTTCTTTACTAGCCTGAATCAATGCTTTCCAAATAATTATTTGTGGAAGATCAGTAAAGAGATCTTGAGGAAGACTGACATGTTTATCCTATGAGGCACAGAGCCAACAGTTACAGTTAAAGTGCCCAGAGGTCCCTGCAAGTAAACAGTCTCTTTAACTTTGTTGAAACCAATGTTTTGTGCAAGTATTGTTCTTCTGACCCCACATAATGTACCATGACTCATATTATACAACCTGACATATTAATAAACATGACACATTTTATGTAACATGTATCACTAGTTGGACAACTTTGCTTTGGAACTGAAGCCCTTTGGTCTTCAAACAGTTGAATTATGTATAACTTCCCTCACACCTTCTTAAGCCTGGTTGTTTCAACAAGTCTAATGTGTGTCTGTGGGGCCAAGTGTAAGCAGTTTCACAGCGTGGCCATCTGTTCCAAATTCTTGATATAAAAATTTCTATTAATCTAACTCAGACACATTTTCCTCACAGCAAATTAACAGACTGGAAATTCATAGTGAGTGAATTCAGGGTCACTATGCTCCACAGAAAAGCCTTCTCTCCAGAGACACAGAGAGGGCTCTACTCGGGTCCCTCGGTCATTTCTACCTTAACTCCCACCCTGAGATGTCTGGAGGTCAAAGACTAATATCATCACTACTGTTGCCTGCAGTTACAAACTGTCCTAAGTGTGATTTTGATTCCTAGAAACTGCTCCTGCACAGCTCAGGGACCAACACTGAAATAAAAGCTTCCAGAAAAATAAAACCTCTCCTTCTATGTCTCACAGAGCTAGTAATAATTCCTCAACTTTTATTGGGTATTGTATGCATTATAACTTGGATTTTCATATACTTGGAGAAGTTTAAAATGTTCCTTAGCATTTTTATTCAAAATAAATTCTGTACTTGCAAATACTGAATATCTTCAGTACAGATATTTTAGTTACACAAAGAGTGACTATAAAAGTACAGCATTTAAAATCAGTGCTACAAATCTCTTCTAATGAATTTTGCCTTTCAGAACTATAATTGCACTTTTGTTTCTCAAAGGACAGTGTCAACCTTCAGAATTTTGTGATGCCACTTGTTAATTTTCTTCCCAGTGTTTTGCTGGCCCACAATGGATGGTGCCATCACCGTCATAAATGTGTTCACCTCTCCATGGCCTCCAGATATTAACTTTCCCTTACTCTTCATATTAAATCATTTTATTTGGGGTTTTATTCAATAAGCACACACTGAGCTGCCTAACAGATGCTCAAAACCTCTTGATGAGACTTTTGGCAACAAATTTCGCTACAGTGATCTAGTACAAGAGAAGACAGACTCGTGCAGGAGAAAATGGCAGAAAGGATGATGAGAATATTCCATTCTTTAACAATTAAGGAAGCCAGAATCTAAAAAGTTGAGTGTATTATATTGTAAATTTCTCTAGTGAACTATGAGCTACTCAAAAGCTTTCTTATTTTTCCATTTTCTGTCACAATGTCTAATAGTTTCTAGATGTTCAATTAATGTGTATGGAAGGAAGGAAGGGAGGTGGGTCATGGCTGCATATGATACAGTAAGATTTTCTAATGTCTAAAATCTTATGAAATACTTTCAAGGTAAATAAACATGTTGATAGTAATAAATAGGCACTTGAAAGCCAGGATGAAGAATTAGGAACAGGTGTCACGGTCCAAGACTAAAATTAAAAACCTAAAACCCAAGTCTCTGAGTTAAAAACTCAAAACCAGTATGAAAGATTAAGACAGTGCAGTTAGGGTCAGAATCAGTATATATGTGGATGCATATGTGTGGATGCCAGTGTCCACTTTTTCCTTCATGCCTCTTTCATTAATGCCAGCCAAGAAAGAAAATCAAACTCCTTTCTATTGACCAACGCAATTTCATGTTAGGATCTTTCATATCATTTCTTAAATATATTCATTCTGTAGTCTTAATTATAAGTATTCTCTCATTCTCTCATTAATTTGTATGTGCTAACCTCTTCCAGTAAACCCATAAGTCACAGAACCCACAGATGATTTTTAGGTTTCTTGCCCTGTAAACACTTCAAACAATCTTTAGAACACATATACTCTCAGTACATAATTTTTATATTTAATTGAATTACCCATATAGTATCAGACTGTAAACTGAGAAGAGTCAGATTTGAAAATATTTATGAAATCTAAAGAAATTATTGAGTAGTTGATCATTATCAACAATCAGTAGCCACTTTCCAAGAAAATATGAGTAGTAGGCAACTACTTTTCCTATAAAGTATGAAATAAGAAAGAAAAGAGGATCCCTACTGGACATAATGCAAATTAAAAGGAGCCCTGTAAGGCGAAGCATAGGGACTCCGGCCAATGTTGAAGAGCGAGGTCTTTGGGATGTTTCCTCTTTGTTCAGAGAATTATCTTGTGGGAGTTAGCTATGTTCACTTGGGATCCATGGACGTTTACCAGGGTATCCTACCCTCAGAGACTCAGGTGTCCACACTCATCAGTTTTCTATTGGTGTACTCTAATTGGCTTGAAATATAACATTATAACAAATTATTTTCCTGAAGTGGTAAATTACACAACCATAAAGAATGTGAGTTTAGCAGTGCTCTAAGAGCTAAAGCTCATAAAACATACACAAAACCATATCCAAATCAAGAAAAACATAATTCAAACTAATGATTAAAAATAAAGGAGGTGAAAGACAAGAAAATCTTGAAGAAAAACAGCAATTACAGAGATAAGACTGAAAGAACAAGTCAGAAGAATCTGTGTTGAGAAAAGCAAAAACACAATTTTTGAAACTAAATTGAGCTAGACTTAAATAACTAAGCTATTAAGCTAAGGTCTTAACTATATCACGGCTCTGCCCCTCCTGCCTGTTTCATTGTGTTTCCTTCTGTATATCACTAGCTGTGGAAAATCTTTTCTGTTATTCTCCAAGTCATTCTCATGGATAGTTTCCCTGAAAATGGTTGCAATTTTGGGGTGCCCATTTTAAGGGGTGAGCTCATGGTTTTCCTACTTCACCATTTGGCAACCTGAGGGTCCCCCTGGTGGCTCAGATGGTAAAGCACCTGTCTGCAATGTAAGAGACCTGGGTTCCATCCCTGGGTTGGGAAGATCCCCTGGAGAAGGAAATGGCAGCCCACTCCAGTAGTCTTACCTGGAAAATCCCATGGACAAAGGAGCCTGGTAGGCTACAGTCCATGGGGTCGCAAAGAGTCAGACACAACAGCGACTTCACTTTCATTTTCTTACTATGCCTTCCAATAAATGTTTAGTTTTTAGCTTATTCACTGGAACACAGACTTTTATTGGCAAACTTTCCACCACTTAGAAAATGTGGTTATTTAGTGTTATTCAGTGTTTAATAACATTAAAGAAAATTTTTGCACATACAAATAGAACTTGTTCATATCTACCTGTCTGATATTTAGAGATAACAACAACAAAAAAAATCATTTGACTCTCTGGTCTGTCTGGCTTCCTGCCCTTAGCTGCCATAGGCTCTAGCCAATATTCCCCAAACACAACTACTCAAGCATTTACATCATTAATGACAGAACAGATTCCCAGAGCATTTGAGATCCAGATGGTTGACTAGATGTGCATTTAGATAGACCAAAGAATTAGCTGAAGATGCTGTTTTGAGAAAAACGATGGAAAAGAAGTCAGCCATGAATCATTTAAAAAGCCTCATCAAAATGCTCCTTCATCTTTTTGATTTTGTTGTAAATACGCCTCAGGCATCTACCAGGAGGCACTGACATTTTATGTAACATTACACAACAATTTATTCACTGGAAAATTTATTCTATACCACTGCATGCCTCCAAACATGAAAAGCACTAAGGAATTCCACTTAGAGTCTGAGGTTTTGTAGATAGGAAGGGTTTTGCTGAATATCTTATAATAAATCTGACTTCCTAAAACATCGACTGGATCTATGCTATTTGTAAAACAAAGATACCCAGGCATATGTGATCATATTGGAAACATCTTTTCAAAAACTAATATTCACATTTAAATATATTTATTATAATGTTTTCTCATTCATTTGAATACACATATATACATACCTTCCTAGAACACATACATTTAGCATTGTCTTATAGGAAGTATTCTGCAAAATAATGCATAGACAACTTTTCTGGTTTATATACAAATAAAACATTCACAGTTGCCTGTAACTAATCACTCTACAAGAATGTATTCAAGACCTATACTATTTAAGACATGAGTCATTGTCTATAATTTAAAAATTTGTTATGATACAGAATTTTTGCATTTGATGGTTCTGTCAGATATGACTGATGATCTACTGCATGAATTAAAATATTTTAGACTATCTTAGCCAAATATTAATTTCCTTTTGGTGATAACATAAAAATGTAAATATATGTATTTACATATGTATAATGTACCCACATTTTTCCAAGCTTATGAGGTATTATTGTCAAATAAGAGTTGTATTATTTGATAAGAGTTGGTGATTTGATAAGCTCAAATGTCTATCAATAGATGAGTGGTTAAAGGAAATATGGCAAAAATATATAAAACATAAATAAATGATATTCCACCCTTTAAAAAGTGGATTTTTTTTTGCAATTTTGCAAATGCAAATTTGCAAATTTTCCATTTGCAAATATATGGATGAACTTGAAGGACATTATGCTGGATGAACTAGGCTAGACACAGACAGACAAATACTTCATTATCTCACTTAAGATACAGACATGAAATAGCCAACCTCATGAAAGCATAGAGTAGAATAGTAGTTGTCAGGAGCTAGGGTGAGGGGGAAATGGATGAGCTTATATGCATGGCACTTGTAATTGAACAAGATTGTATGAGAGCATGGTGATCCTACAAATGCACTCAAGAGTAAGATGTAATAATCAATCCACAGACAATTTCTATACCATGGAGACAAAATAGTACTTTCCTGCATCTGAAATGTATTCTTGTGAAGACCCTTTATCTATTATGTTGTCGTTTATCTAAGAAATTATTATCTTCCTTCAGTCTTCATCAAAACAGAGATGGGACAATGAATCTTCAGCTCTATTGTCTGGACATCCAACTTATTAGTCTCTAGTCATATGTTCACAAAATTTACTTACACAGTAATTGTGGATTTCTATTTAATAACTCCTGGAAAAAGAAAAAATAAAAGGAGATATATGTGTCTCATAAAGATAGAATGAATTGCCATAATTTTTGTAATGAGGAAAGACAGGAAAATATCTGCAATGCCTACAATAGTCCCACTTAGGGAAATGCCCTTGCATCACATGTTTTAAGGCAGTATGAGCTAAGTACATTATTAAGATACTTTATGGATCCACCATATATTTTATGCTAAGTCTAGAGTTAATATAGAAAGCAAATTCCCGCCAAAATGCAACGCAGCTCTAATAGAGCTCCTATTTCTAATTATTGCTAAAAATAGCACTTTACACTGCAATGTAAAAAATCGTACATATTTAACGTTTAATGCCAAAACTCTGGGAAAATGTCCTTCTTTCTCAAATGCAAACATGCATAAACAAAAAATAATGGTGTTAGAATTTTGTCAGTAAGATTCATATCCCAAGTCTGTCTTGAAATTTCTGATAAAATCAACATGGACTGGATAAGGAATTGATGTAATAATTATCTTCCATTATGAATTTTTAAAATGTCGCAACAGGAAAATGAAATGTTCTACCTGATAAAAAAGCTTTAATAGTAGAATTAATAGCCCCCCCCCAGTATTCCTGGTAGGGGAGAAAAAGTCAGTCATGTACGTGTGCATGCTAAGTTGCTTCAGTTGTATCCAACTCTTTGCAACCCTATGGACTGTAGCCTGCCAGGCTCCTCTGTCCATGGGATTCTCCATGCCAGAATACTGGACATTTACAAATATAGTCCATTTCCTTCTCCAGGGGATCTTCCCAACCCAGGGATTGAACTTGTGTCTCCTGTATTGGCAGGCATGTTCTTTACCATTAGCGCCACCTGGGAAGTCAGTCATGTACACTTCTATTCAATTACAGTTTTCCAGTTCCATAATAGAAATGCATGGCTATCCCTACTATTATGGAATAGACTAACTGGACTATTTTTATAAGACCTTGACACTTTTAATCTTCAAAAATAATCATTCCCCATTAGCTTGTAAGAAAAATTCTCCTCAAAGTATTTTCTCCATTGCTCAAAAATAGAAGTCGCTGTCTTGTCTGACTATGTACAACCCCATGAACTGTAGCCCACCAGGCTCCTCTGTCCATGGTATTCTCCAGAGTAGGTTGCCATTCCCTTCTCTGTGGGATCTTCCTGACCCAGTGTTCAAACCTGTGGTTCCTGCATTGCAGACAGATTCTTTACCTTCTGAGCCACCAGGGAAGTCCATTCATTTCTCAAAAAGAATGCTTTAGGGAAACTGCCAAGTATTTAAATTATTAGGCAATGTGGGGTAGATTACGGTTAGAAGGGGCCAGGGTAGGAAGGAGGAAAAAAAGATCAGCTATGAGACACCACTTCACTCCTGATAAACTAAGAGATTTTATGAGGAAAGTAAGTCACAAGAGATTTGCAATATGGTTAGAATATTTTTCTTGATGATTTCAGGTGCCTCGGCTGAACTGAAACAGTCACCCTCTCTCAAGTATCTGGCACAGGTACAGAGACAGCAAAGAATTTTGAAAGGATTTTTAGAAATCTCTCTTTCTCAGAAAATAAGTATGCCTTCTTGATCTAGAAAACATCAACTTTATGCACGTAACTCTAGACAGAAAACCATTAGAGATGTCACCTCTCTCCCAGGGAGGCCAGCACTTTTACTTTTTAGTTGCAAACTGAGCTTGTTGTACATTTAAGATGGATGCATTCAAATAGGTGAAGGCATCAAGGAAAAGAACCAGCACATGATAGTATTTAATCACTTAAGTTTAAAAATAGTGGCTTTTCTTTACTTTTAAAATTGTATTTTATATTAAACCATATGTGTTTTACACAACTTATGGATTTGCATTCTCCATATTTCAAGATAGGGCCTTTGGTGTTGCAAACATACAAAATTCAGTTTGGTCATTTATATTAAGGGAGAAGGCAATGGCAACCCACTCCAGCACTCTTGCCTGGAAAATCCCATGGACGAAGGAGCCTGGTAGGCTGCAGTCCATGGGGTCGCTGAGTTGGACCTGACTGAGTGGCTTCACTTTCACTTTTCACTTTCATGCATTGGAGAAGGAAATGGCAACCCACTCCAATGTTCTTGCCTGGAGAATCCCAGGGACGGGAGAATCCCAGGGACGGGGGAGTCCAGTCGGCTGCCGTCTATGGGGTCGCACAGAGTTGGACACGACTGAAGCGACTTAGCAGCAGCAGCAGCAGCGTTTATATTAAAAAGTGTGTATATGTTCCAATATAACATTCCCTATGATGAGGAAAGCAAGTCACAAATGCAGTTGTGTGTACCGAGTTTCTTGTAAAGTGATACTAAAATAGCCTCAACCTGTTTTGCAAACAGTGCAATTTCAGTCATCTATCCTTCTAGGTACTAGGACAGTCTTCTTGCATTAAAGATGTGTTAAAGCCAATACAGGTTGTTAGAGGGTCGGGATCCAGTCAGGTATCAGAATCCTCTGCAAGCTGCTGATCAGTCAGGATTCTGAGACTTTTCAAACTATACAGGCTACTAAGAGCACTTAAAGCTCAACATTCAGAAAACTAAGATCATGGCATCTAGTCCCATCACTTCATGGGAAGTAGATGGGGAAACAGTGGAAACAGTGTCAGACTTTACTTTTTTGGGCTCCAAAGCCATTGCAGATGATGTTTGCAGCCATGAAATTAAAAGATGCTTACTCCTTGGAAGGAAAGTTATGACCAACCTAGATAGTATATTAAAAAGCAGAGACATTACATTGCCAACAAAGGTCCGTCTAGTGAAGGCTATTGTTTATCCAGTGGCCGTGTATGCATGTGAGAGTTGGACTGTGAAGAAAGCTGAGTGCCAAAAAATTGATGCTTTTGAACTGTGGTGTTGGAGAAGACTCTTGAGAGTCCCTTGGACAGCAAGGAGATCCAACCAGTCCATCCTAAAGGAGATCAGTCCTGGGTGTTCATTCGAAGGATTTTTTGCTGAAGCTGAAACTCCAATACTCTGGCCACCTCATGAGAAGAGTTGACTCATTAGAAAAGACCCTGATGCTGGGAGGGATTGGGGGCAGGAGAAGGAGACGACAGAGAATGATATGGCTGGATGGCATCACCGACTCAATGGACATGAGTTTGAGTAAACTCCGGGAGTTGGTGATAGACAGGGAGGCCTGGCAAGCTGTGATTCATGGGGTCACAAAGAGTCGGACATGACTGAGCAACTGAACCGAACTGAACTGAAGAGCACTAATTCTGAGACTTTATTTATATAAGATTGGGAGTGTGTACTGTGCGTGCTGCATACTAATTTGTTTCAGTCGTATACAACTCTTTGCGACCCTATAGACTGTAGTCTGCCAGGCTCCTCTGTCCATGGGATTCTCCAGGCAAGAAAACTAGAGTGAATTGCTGTACCCTCTTCCAGGGGATCTTCCCAACCCAGGGATGGAACCCATGTCTTGTGCAGTTCCTACATCGCAGGCGGATTCTTTACTGCTGATCCACCAGGGAAGCCATGTGTACTATACTTGTAGCCAAAAAGAAAACCAATTTCTCCATCCAGTATGTTAATTAATAAGCCCACTGGGTATTGACTGAAGATAAGCAAAATCGAAAATTTTGGCTAACAGCCCCTTCTGAATTGTTGAACTTTGAATAGCATCTAACACTTTACCTCAGATTTTATACTGCAAATTAGAAAATCTCAAGGGTTAGCCAACTGTTCCTAGAGTATAAATTAAAATTAACACATTAAAATATTTAAAATAATTACAAGCAAACTAGCAAGAACTTAGAATGCAAATATATTCACATTATTATGAAAACTAATGTTTTGAGTCAAGAATAGTGATTCAAACTCCATAATGTTGGATAAATGGTTTTCTTAAATAAATGCCTAAGGCACATTCATCAATAGTTGCAGTTTATAATCCATATATATGAATAATGATTTGTTTCCTTCTATCCTCAGAATTCCTGTAATTTTAGTTCATTAAGAAAAGAAAAAATAGGGAGAACAACATGGCAGATGAGGAGGTGGATGTAAATACATAACTCCACGGATACATTAGGAATACATGTTCAGTCTCAGAAGTTCAGGCAGAACATCAGCTGAGAGCGGACAGGAGTACCTGACCAGTGGAAAAGAGTATACAGAACCACGTAAAACTTGGTAGGATGAAGGAACTAGGGGGAAAGCAAAAGTGTTAGTAGGACTGGACCTGCCCTCAACGGGTGGGGGAACTGAAGCAGGGGTCTAATCCCCACATAGGGGCAACTGTCTGAGTCAGAGGAAAAACATTTAAGGCTGAGAGTGAAACAGCTGATCTGTGGCAGCTTAAATAGAATAAGAATCAGACAGTCCTTGCCGCAGCCACACATACCCCAGACAGGGACACAGGTCCCCTAGAAGGCACAGCAGTTGGGAGCTGGTGTTGAGGGATTTTGGAGCAATCCCAGGGCGAGGGCTGCTGATGACCATGGAGACATGCATCGAGGGGATGGGAAGGAGAGTGTGGTGAGAAATGCCTGTGGAGGAAAGCCAGGCAGCCATGGAAGCAAGGCGATACTGCTGAGTCACATGTAGGGGTGGAGCCCTCACCATAGCCTCTCTTTCCCCACATGCCAGCACTGGAAGCTGGACCATAGAGAGGCTGACCCATCAAATGCCTCACCCACTGAACTACAGAGCAGGACCCCACCCAGGGTGATCCTTTAAGTCCCTGATGCGCCCATCTACAGAGTAGGACCCCAGCCAGAGGGGCCCCTCTATATGCCTGACAAGCAGAACAACAGAGAAGGACCCCAGGCAAGGGAGCCCTCTAAGTGCCTGAATGGGCAGAGACTGGCCAAAGAGGCCTTCTCATCACAGCTAAGACTCTGCTAGGGCCATAACTCCTGTGGTGGAGGCAGTCTGTGTCCCGCATACTTGGCACTGCCAGGGTCCCCGCAAGCCAAGGTTCTGCACCACCTTCATGCTCAACACTCACTGAGGCAGAGCAGTCACAGGCAAAAAAAATCTTGCATCTATGCATATAGGGTCTCTTCGTTCATGTCCAACTCTTTGTGACCCTGTGGAATGTGGCCTGCCAGGCTTCTCTGTCAGGGCATTTTACCAGGCAGGAATACTGGAGAGTACTGGCCACCACTGGTTGCCATCCCCTTCTAGAGCACTACATTTCCTGCTGCCCCAGATGCCAACTCCCCTGAGTACCTGGTGCTGCCAGAACCCCTGCAGCCCAAGCAGCTGCACCACCTCCACACCTGGCCCTCACTGGGGCAGACCCAAGTCCTCCAGGGCAGCCTCAGGAGCAAACCCCAGTGGATGACCCACATGCAGAGATGGAAATAAAACCACAACTGAAACCCAGGGGCAGTGTGGCTAAGGAAGAAGACCCAAAACCTTCCCACCAGCCATACAAGCTGCAGATTAAATCCACACGATCAACTAGGCAGACTGTGTCTATGGAATCTATAAAAGGACATTGAGCGCTCCTGCAAAAGAAAATGAACTAGTTCTGATAGTTGTGGACATGGGAGGCAAGAACACACAGGAGTAGGACCAGATTAGAATCTGAGCTGCCCCCATAGCAGGTCCAGAGATCAGCACAGTGATGGAGGGCATCCTAGAGAGGTGAGGTGAACTGTGACTCCCAGCGACAGAAAGGACTCTGACAGCAGTGACTCAAGAAAAACATTTATTATTCTTATGTTTTGATTTGTTCTGTAGATTCTTTTGGATTTTTTTTTCTTTTTTTTCCTTTTTTTCCCCCCTCTGATGGAGTTGTCGATTTTATTTGCACTATGAAATCTAATTAAGCTTTTGAACTTTTTTTTCTCTCAGTCACATTTTTTATTGTTGTTATAAACCTCCGCCTTTATGTTGGGCTTTTGCAGTTCTGTGGAGCTTTCCTTTTTTTTCCTCTCTCTCTTTTTTAATTTTAGTTTTTTTAAACCTATTATTATTTTTTCTACATTTATTCCTTTGTTTCCTTTTCCTACTGTTCTTTTCCCCTTGCTGTTAATCTTTAATGTATATAAATCTTTTTTATCTGCCTCTATTTAACTTCAAATATCTATTCTTTCTCTCCTTTCTTTCCTTTCCTCTCAAAATATTTGTTAGTTTTGTTTTCACCGCTTTATTCCCCTCTTGGCACTTTGCTTTAGTTTTGTTTTCTAGTTTGTAAGTTAGTTTTGTTCTTAACTGGCAGATATAATTTTTGATTTCCTTTGTTCACTGGGTCAATCTACTGCAATTTAGGTTTGTTGGATTGTTTTGATTTTGCTTGTGGGTGTATATGTATATGTGTATATTCCATTATTTTAATTATTATTTGTCTGATTTTGTAACTGTCATTTGTCTGGGGTTCATCTTTGTTTCCTCATTTTTGGGTATTTGTTTTAATCTCACGTAATGCCATAATAAACCACATGTAGAATCTTCATTCCTGACCAGAGATCAAGCCCTGAGCCTTTGGAGTGGGAGCACTGACTTCAAGACCCTAGACTACTAGAAAATAAACCCTAGGGAGTATCAAATAGTGAGAACTCACACGAGGGAAACCACTTGGATAGAAGACCCGGCATCACCCAACCATCAGTAGCACCCTGTGCAGGATGCCTCATCCAAACAACAAACAAAACAAAATTACAAACCCAATCAATAGCAGACAGGATTACCACCTCACTCAGCCTTTCCCATTAGAGGAGAAACAAACAAACAACAACAACAACAACAAACTCAGCACAAATCTCACCCTATAGAAGCTTACACAAACCTCTGGACTCAACTTAGGAGGGCAGAAACCAAAAGGAAAAAAAGATTCAGTCTTGAAGACTGGGAAAAGGAGATCTCAAACACAATATATTAAAAAAAAAAAAAAAATGAAAAGGCAGAGAAATACTACACACCTGAAGGAACAAACTAAAAACACAGTAGCCCAAACAAATGAAGAGGAACTAGGCAAACTACCTGGAAAAGAACTCAGAATAATGATAGTACAGGTGATCAAAAACCTTGAAAAAAGCATGGAGAAAATGCAAGAATCAAATTAACAAAGACCTAGAAGAATTAAAGAATAAACAGAGAGACAAACACACAGCTACTGAAATTAAAAATACGCTAGAAGGAATCCGTAGCAGAATATCTGAAGCAGAAGAACAAATCAGTGAACTGGAAGATAAAATGATGGAGATAACCTCTGAAGAGCAGAATAAAGTAAAAAGAATGAAAAGAACTGAGGATAGTCTCAGAGACCTCTGGGACAAGATCAAATGCACCGACATTCAAACTACAGGGGCCCCAGAAGAAGAAGAGAAAAAGAAAGGGTATGAGAAAATATTTGAAGAGATGATAGTTTAAAATTTCCCCAACATGGAAAAGGAAATAGTCAATCAAGTCCAAGAGGTGCAAAGAGTCCCACACAGGATAAACCCAAGGAGAAACATGCCAACACACACACTAATCAAACTAACAAAGACTAAACACAAAGAAAGAATATTAAAAGCAGCAAGGGAGAAGCCACAAGTAACATATAAGGGGAACCCCATACGTTTAACAGCTGATCTTTCAGCAGAAACTCTGCAGGCCAGAAGGGAATGGCAGGATATATTTAAAATACTGAAAGGGAAACAGCTACAACCAAGATTACTGTACCCAGCAAAGATCTCATTCAAAATTGATATGGAGAAATAAGCTTTTCAGAGAAGCAAAAGTTAGAATTCAGTACCACCAAACCAGCATTACAACAAATGTGAAAAGGACTTACATAGTCAAGAAATACAAGAGAAGAATAAGATCTACAAAATCAACCCCAAACAATTAAGAATATGGCAATAGGAACATATATATCGATAATCACTTTAAATGTAAATGGATTAAATGTTCCAACCAAAAGACACCTACTGACTGAATGGATACAAAAACAAGACCCATATATATGCTGTCTACAAGAAACCCACTTCAGACCTAAAGACACATATAAACTGAAAGTGAGAGGGTGGAAAAATATATTCCTGGCAAATGGGAAGCAAAAGACAGCTGGAGTAGCAATCCTCATATCACACAAAATAAACCTTAAAATAAAGAAGATTACAAGAGACAAGGAAGCACTCTACATAATGATAAAGGGATCGATCTAAGAGGAAGACATAACAATTGTAAATCTCTATGCACCCAACATATGAGAACCTCAATACATAAGACAAACACTAACAGACATAAAAGGAGAAATTGACAGTAACACAATAATATTAGGAGACTTTAATACCCCACTCACACCAATGGACAGATCATCAAAACAGTAAATTAATAAGGAAGCACAAGTCTTAAATGATACATTAGATGAGAAGGATCTCATTGATATCTTCAGGACATTCTATCCAAATGCAGAATACACCTTCTTCTCAAGTGCACACAGGACATTCTTCAGGATAGACCACATCTTGGGTCACAAATCAAACCCCAGTAAATTTAAGAAAATTGAAAATGTATCAAGCATCTTCTCCAACCACAATGCTATGAGACTAGATATCAATTACAAGGAAAAAACTGCAAAAACACACACACACACACACACACACACACACACACACACAAACACATGGAGATTAAACAATACGTTTCTAAATAACCAACGGGTTACTGAACAAATCAAAGGGGTAATCAAAAAATTTCTAGAAACAAATGACAATGAAAATACAACAATTCAAAACCTATGGGATGCAGCAAAAGCAATTCTAAGAGACAAGTTCATAGCAATACAATCCTACCTCAAGAAACAAGGAAAACATCTAATAGACAAACTAACTTTACACCTTAAACAACTGGAAAAAGAACACCACCACCAAAAAAACAACCAAATTAGTAGAAGGAAAGAAATCATAAAGATCTGAGCAGAAATAAGTGAAAAAGAAATGAAAGAAACAATATTAAAATTAATAAAGCTAAAAGCTGATTCTTCAAGAAGATAAACAAAATTGACAATCCTTTAGCCAGACTCATCAAGAAAAAAAGAGAGAAGAATCAAATCAACAAAATTAGAAATGAAAAAGGAGAGGTTATAACAAACAATGCAGAAATACAAAGGATTGTAAGTGACTATTACGAACAACTATATGGCAATAAAATGGATAACCTGGAAAAAATGGACAGATTCTTAGAAAAGTTCAATCTTCCAAGGCTGAACTAGGAAGAAATAGAAACTATGAACAACCCAATTGTAAGCACTGATATTGAAGCTGTGATCAAAAATCTCCCCAAAAACAAAAGCCCAGGACCAGATAGTTTCACAGAATTCTGTCAAATATTTAGAGAAGAGCTAAAGCCTATCCTTCTAAAACTTTTTCAAAAAATTGCAGAGAAAAGAACACTTTAAAACTCATTCTATAAGGCCACCATCACAGTGATACCAAAACCAAAGACAACAACAAAAAAAGAAAGCTACAGGCCAATATCACTGATGAACAAAGATGCAAAAATCTTCAGCTAAATTTTAGCAAACAGAATTCAGCAACATATCAAAAACCTCATACACCATAATCAAGTTGGGTTTATTCCAGGGATACAAGGGTTCTTCAACATACACGAATCAATCAATATGATACACTATATTAACAAATTGAAAGATAAAAACCATATGATAATCTCAATAGATACAGAAAAAGCCTTTGACAAAATTCAGCACCCGTTTATGATTAAAACTCTTCAAAAAATGGGCATAGAAGGAACCTATCTCAACATAGTATAGGCCATATATGATAAGCCTACAGCAACATTATACTCAATGGTGAAAAACTGAAAGCATTCCCCATAAGATCAGGAAGAAGACAACGGTGTCCATTTTCACCACTATTATTCAACAGAGTTCTGGAAGTCCTAGCTACAGCAATCAGAGAAGAAAAAGAAATAAAAGGAATACAGATCAGAAAAGAAGTAAAGCTCTCACTGTTTGCAGATGACATGATACTATACATAGAAAATCCTAAAGATATTATCAGAAAATTACTAGAGCTAATCAGTGAAATTAGCAAAGTTGCAGGATACAAAATGAATGCACAGAAATCACTTGCATTTCTATATACTAACAATGAAAAATCAGAAAGAGAAATTAAGGAATCAATCCCATTCACCATTGCCACAAAAAGAATAAAATATCTAGGAATAAATCTACCTAGGGACACAAAAGAACTGTACAAAGAAAATTATAAGACACTAATGAAAGAAATCAAAGATGACATAAACAGATGGAGAGATACTTTGTGTTCCTTGGTAAGAAGAATCAATATTGTGAAAATGACTATACTACAAAATGCAGTCTACAGATTTAATGCAATCCCTATCAAATTAGCAATGGCATTTTTCACAGAACTAGAACAAAAAATTTCACAATTCATATGGAAACACAAAAGACCCCGAATAACCAAAGCAGTCTTGAGAAAGAAGAATGGAGCTGGAAGAATCAACCTTCCTGACTTCAGATTATACTACAAAACTACAGTCATCAAGACAGTATGGTACTGGCACAAAAACAAAAATATAGACCAATGGAACAAGATAGAAAGCCCAGAAATAAACTCATATACCTATGGGTATCTTATTTTTGACAAAGGAGGCAAGAATATACAATGGGGGCAAAAACAGACTCTTCAATAAATGGTACTGGGAAAACTGGACAGCTACATGTAAAAGAATGAAACTAGAACACTTCCTAACACTACACACAAAGATAAACTCAAAATGGATTAAAGACCTAAATGTAAGACCAGAAACTATAAAACTCTTAATAGGAAAATATAGGCAGAATACTCGATGACATAAATCAAAGCAAAATCCTCTATGACCCCCCCCCAGAGTAATAAAATAAAAGCAAAAATAGTAAACAAATGGGACCTAATTAAACTTAAAAGCTTTTGCACGGCAAAGGAAACTACAAGCAAGGTGAAAAGACAACCCTCAGAATGGGAAAGAATAATAGCAAATGAAACAACTGACAAAGGATCAATTTCCAAAATATACAAGCAGCTCATACAACTCAATACCAGAAAAACAAACAACCCAATTAAAAAGTGGGGAAAAGATCTAAACAGACATTTCTCCAAAGAAGACATACTGATGGCTAACAAACACATGAAAAGATGCTCAACATCTCTCATTATTAGAGAAATGCAAAGCAAAACTACAGTGAGATATCACCTCACACCAGTCAGAATGGCCCTCATCAAAGAGTCTACAAACAATAAGTGCTGGAGAGGGTGTGGAGGAAAGGGAACGCTCTTGCACTGTTGGTGGGGATGTAAATTGATATAGCCACTATGGAAGACAGTATGGAGATTCCTTTAAAAGCTAGAAATAAAACCACCATATGACCCAGCAATCCCACACCTAGGCATAAACCCTGAGGAAACCAAAGTTGAAAAAGACACATGTATCCCACTGTGTGTTGCAGCACTATTTACAATAGCTTGAACATGGAAGCAACCTTGATGTCCATTGACAGAAGAATGGATAAAGAAGTTGTGGTACATACACACAATGGAATATTACTCAGCCATAAAAAGGAACGCATTTGAGTCAGTTCTAATGAGGTGGATGAACCTAGAACCTATTATACAGAGTGAAATAAGTCAGAGAGAGAAAGATAAATACCGTATTCTAACATATATGTATGGAATCTAGAAAAATGGTACTGAAGAATTTATTTACAGAGTAACAATGGAGAAATAGATGTGGAGAATAGACTTATGAACATGGAGAGGGGAAGAGAGGGTGAGATGTATGGAAAGAGTGACATGGAAACTTACATTACCGTATGTAAAATAGATAGCAAATGGGAATTTGCTGTATGGCTCAGGAAACTCAAACAGGGGCTCTGTATCAACCTAGAGGGAGATGAGAGGGAGGTTCAAAAGGGAGGGGATGTATGTATACCTATCGCTGGTTCATGTTGAGGTTTGACAGAAAACAACAAAAGTCTGTAAAGCAATTATCCTTCAATTAAAAAATAAATAATTTTTTTTAAAGAAAAAAGCTGAAGGTGATATTACATGGTTACTGCAAACAAGGCAAGAAGAAAAGTTAGGAGACTGATGTAAATAACTTGAAAAAAAAAAAAACTATACTATCTAGTTGAAAAAGGAAGCTTCATTTGAAATGCAGACAGTTACTCAGCAATCAAGCTATTTCAGTCTGAGTCACCATCTTCATGCAGTTGGCATTATGAAAATTAAGTGCCTAACTGTTTCAGAATCCTGAGGACTATATACATTGAAATGTGTCAATAGAGTTAGGCAGAGTACAATGGTGCAGAGAGAATAGCTCCTCAGCCTCTGTAACTGAATTTAAAATCTTAATACTTATGGTTTTAAAGTTTGCATTTTGTTTTTAATGAAAACCATGAATATAACAACACTGGTAATACAGAAGGAGGAAAAATATTTTCAACTGATACAGTATATTGGTATTGAATATCATTCATCTAAGAGGTCATTTATAAAGGAAAACTGACAAATTAAAATATGTACCCCAAAGCCTGATGTGACTAGATATAGACTTTATTAATAGCTTGTTATTCTATGGTTATATATTATTGTCCAATTATTAGATCATGTCTGGGCAGATTAAATATTAATGTATTAATGTAGATTATTCATTCATTCAGCATTCAATTAATATCTAATAATGCAAACCACTTCTCTAAAACAACCCACTGGTCCTTGGCCCTTTCCTAATGACTCCAGATGGTTATTGATCAGTTCCTCTTGGATCCCAAATATTAAATAGAGGTGCTTCAGGCTAAAAGGAAGACAAAGAAGGTGATACGCCTATCTCTGATTCTATGCTTCTAATTATGCCTACATTAAGCATAAACCTTTCTACTATTTGTTTTATGTAAAGGAATTCCCCCTAATATTCATTCATTTATCAAAAGTTTTGTGTCACTACTATGGTGTCAGATCTTGTCTTATCCCTTGATTTTGTTCAAAAACCATTGACTATACTAACATTTCCCAGGATGCTATTTAAAAGTTCTCTCACCATACATTCATTCATTCATCCATGTATTCCTTTGTTTAACCTTTATTGAGCTCCTATAGAGACAAACATGTTCATTGGAGCCTAATCACTCCCTCTCTTCCCCAATAAATGTTGTTTTTTGTTTTTGTTTTTGTTTTTGTTTTACTATTCTACTACTACAACTCAGTCTACCTGGGTGGCTCAGATGGTAACAAATATACCTGCAGTGCAGGAGCTTGGGTTCAATCCCTTGGGTCAGGAAGATCCCCTGGAGAAGGGAGTGGCTATCCATCCACTCCAGTAATCTTGCCTGGGAAATTCCATGGACAGAGAGAGAGGCCTGGTGGGCTATTGCCCTTGGGGTCTCAAAGAGTCAGACATGACTGAAGTGACTTAGCATGCACACACTCTCCCTCTCTCAGTCTCTATAGTATCTGTTTTGTCTCTGTCTCTCTCCAAGAATTCAGATCACACACACTCTATTCCAACACAATCACCACCTTTTAGCTACAATTCAAATCAAAGTCAGTGCACTACAACCTTCCTTAAAGTCATTCTGGACCAGCTTGTGCAGGTCCCTCACTCCCCAGAGGTCACTTTGTGTAAATGACTGACTTCTTTTCAAATGTTTTTGGTGTGTGAAGTGTCATTAGTATCAGCACACAAACCACTGATTGAAGGAGTCTGATCCCTTCACAGGGCAGCCGCAAGAGTCGAGGAACTTGTGTTAAACTGGAAAGGGATTGTTTGGGTGCAGACTAAACATATATCCAGCTCACATCTCCACATCATGGCAGCATCTGCTTTCTTAGCATCCATGCAAGTGCATAACTTCAGTTGTAACAAAGAGCTATTTGTACTTAATTTTCCATTTCAGAAGAAGTTTCTCTGTGTAAACAAGGCATAATATAATTTCACAGCAAATGAAAGTAGAAGAAATGCAGGAGAATGTATATTAGACAAAACACGGCAAGAAATTTAGAGAAACAAGAAGCTAAGCATATGGGAATGTCAAGATAAGTAAAATCAAAAGTCTTTTCAACAAGGAAATGTTACATGAGCCAGTGCAATCAAAAGCATGAACCCTAGCCCACCATCAACGGGGAATTTGTTAGAAATACAAACCCATAGGCCCCACCAGCTCCACCAAATCAGGATTCTGGAAGTGGAGCCCAGCAATCTGTGTTTTAACAAGTTCTCCTGATGATTCTGAGGCAAGCTAAAGATTAAGAAATACTGCTTCAAGTGACATAAAAAGCAATTGATTGACCCAGGGCTGCCAGGGATAAAGCTTTTGCAGACAAGAGGTTTATGAGCAGTCTCCAAAGGCATCCTTTCAAAAGAAGATATATCTAATAAATGCTGTCAAAGAAAATAAATTATGAAAATGAGACATTAAGAAGAAAGGCTGTCTTCAGTAAAAGAAATTTAATACTTGCATATTAAAGGTCAGAGGAAGTAAAGAAGGGATGTGCTAAGGATATTTATGTGCAGTTCCTCTGGGAGAAGAAGTTTCTAAACGGAGATTTGTGAAAGTGAATGAAAGTGATTATTAAGAGGAGGAAAGGGGTTATATAGAATAATCCGCATGAAAGTAGAATTTTAAAAATTAAAACACTAAATATTTTTGAACAAATCTATTTCTTACTATAAATACTAAATCCAGAATTATACTTTTTTTTCCTATTTCCACTAATTTTTTCTATTTTTCTTTGTATTTTTCTCTATTGATCACTATCATAGTCCAAGTCAACATCTCTACTACTTGGCTTCTGGCAACAGTATCCTAACCGGGCCTATTGATTATACTTGCTCCCCTCCAATCTAAATATAGCAATCAGTGTGAATTATATTATGCCAATTCCTAGCTTATCACAATCTCAATTTCACCATTATATATAAAGTAAAAATTTATTACCATAAGATGAACCAGAGCCTGCCTACTTTTCTGATATCTCAAGTATGTCTTTGACTTACCTCTTTCCTTTGCTTATGTTAAGCCATTCTCAATGGCCATCAGTGTGTTCCTCCACCAGGGCAAACTAGTTAGCAGCCTCCTTCCTTGGTTTAACACATACTGGGCCCTGCTCATCATTCAACACTTAGTTTCATTAGGGAATCACTGACCAAATCTGCTCGTCCTGGCCAGGCATGATAATAACCGTTTACTTGACATGACTCACAACAGGAGGTCCCAATAAGGAACGCATTACTGACAAACTGCTGCCAAAACCAACTGGAAGAATTCAGGAGAGGCCAAAATCAGGGAGGAGATGCCAGGCCATAACATGTCCTATCAACCTCCCAGAAATCCTCACGCTGGAGTCAAACTTGACCAAGAGACATGCACGCCACCAGGAAGGGCCCTGAGGTGGGACAAACATACTTTTGCCACCTGACCACCCACCCCTCCCACCAAGAAATGCAAAGTAGGAAGCAAGAAACCTCATCTCTCCATACAGAGGTTAGCTATAGGCACATAGAGTTGTTTAGAGGTCTGTGAGGTATGAAACAGTCAGTTTATTAAACCCTCAGGACATGTGGACATACTTTACCTCAAAGAGGTCAGATATTTCTAAAAACAAGCAAACTATGAGCCAGAATTCACAAGAATTTACTTCCCCAAACAGACTTTGGATCACAGAGCTGTGAAATAAAGTGAAGAAGGATTTCCTGATCTGTTCAACATCACACATCTAATAATTACAGGGCTCTAGACCTGGTCTCCGGTGTCAGGAAAACAAAGGATCTATCTGGCTTCAGTTCCTTTAGTATTTATGGTTTTTTGAAATAGCTGAGACAAGGGACTATGCACTTAACTCCAGGGTGGGGACTGGCCAGGCTGAAAGTCCAGAAAGACTCAAAATCTCCCACTCTTAACTTCACACTGTGAATAAAATATGTTGCCTGCCATGTTAATAAACAAAGGATGTTCAGCTATCCATCTACTACAGCCAACCCAATGGTGAGCCCTGAGGGAATCCAGATGGAGACAAAAGGACTGCCAGAAACTCAGCTACTGCAGCCACCCCCAACCCTGCACCCTGAGGGGACTCTGGTTGGGACAGAGCAGGATACTGGCCCCTGATAGCCGAGGTACATATCAAAAGAATAGCTTCAAGGAGCCCAGATTCTAGAATAGTCTCATGTACAGAAAAGTGCTAAATTCAGCTGGTTTTCTTTAATCAATAGCAGCCTTTGATGTACCAACAACCTGGTATTTCTTGCAAAATTCTTACATATCCTGGCTCCTCCATTATCTCTTCGGAGCAGTCCCCCAGAGCTATCTGAAATACTGCCTCCAGGACTTAAGTCCTCAGAAAGTCCACTGAATAAAATTTAATTCTCAACTTTTAGGTTGCACTTTTTTTTTTTTCCAGTCGACAAAAACACCGATTTCAAAACATTAGGGTACCTCCCAAATTCTTTGGCCCATGTCATTTTTTTCTTGATTCCCAGTCTCTGAACACTAAACTTATGAAGAGACTTGGGAATGTTGATGTATACACAGATATTAAAAGAAATAAATGGGATGTAATATGAATTCACAGCTTTCCCCCCGCTATTTTACTGGGAAAAATACGCAATTCAGATAAAAGCAACTAACCAGGAAACTTAGTTTTTTAACACTAAGCTTTATATGAATTCATAGAAAAGGAAAAAGATGTAAATAATGGTCATTGAGCTGAATCAACTGGTAGTATGAACACATTTCTATTGATAGTTACTTGAAAACTTTGTTTTCATTTAACTGCAAAGACAATGTCTAATGATTGTTTCTTCGAAAAGGTATCTATAATCTCATAAACCACCATCCCTGATTGTATTTAACCAACACTAGAACTTCCTGTTGGAAATAAATGTTAAAAGTCCCATAATATTAGCAGCAATCTCATGGAAGCCTTATTGTTATAAGTCTTTCACTGTAAAGCCTCTGGGAAAAAACCTGTGTTCTCAATAAGTTTCCTTCCTTTAGTTATAAAACTCCTGAACATTTCTAACTAATTCTACCTTTGCATATTTAAGGCTTCCCTGGTGGTTCAGATGGTAAAGAGTCTGTCCACAGTGTGGGAGATCCGGGTTTGATCCCTGGGTCAGGAGGATCCACTGGAGAAGGAAATGACAACCCACCCCAGTACTCTTGCCTGTAAAATCCCATGGATGGAGGAGTCTGACAGGCTACAGTCCATAGGGTGGCAAAGAGTCAGACACACTGAGAGACTTCACTTTCACTTTCTTTTGTGTATTTACGCCTATGCAAAACTGTTTTTTTTTCTCCCCTGGGGAATGGCATTAAAAACTACAGACTTTGGGGAAAGATTTACCAAAAGTAAATGATACTGAGAACTTTAGAAAAATGTACCATATTAAAGGACTTCATTTTTAAATCAATCTTATAGGCCCATCTAGACTCAAATTGTTATAGCTCAACAGAAAGGAGCTTCCCAGGTGGTGTAGTGGTAAAGAAACCGCTTGCCAATGCAGGAGGTGCAGGAGATGACAGTTTGATCCCTGGGTCACGAAGATCCCCTGGAGGAAGAAATGGCAATTCACTCCAATATTCTTGCCTGAACAGTTCCATGAACACAGGAGCCTGGCAGGCTCCATGGGGTTGCAAAGAGTTGGACACAACTGAGTAACTTACCACACCACTATATTGAATAGAAAAAGTAAACTCAGGTAGAAAATTTAGTCAATTGTACAAAGCACAAATTAGCTACTGATAAAACTTGGATTTCCTGATACCAAGATTACTTATTCCATGTATCAGTACAATGCCATGTTTATGTATTAAGCAATACTAACATCTGTTATCTTTATAGTGCTTTATACTTCATAAATATATTTTAAAATATTTTATCTTTTTTAACTTGCACAAAAACTGCAGTGTGTGTGTGAAAGTTGCTCAGTTGTGTCCAACTCTTTGCAACCCATGGACTGTATGTAGCCTGCCAGGCTCCTCTTTCCATGGAGTTCTTCAGGCAAGAATCCTGGAGTAGGCAGCCGTTTCCTTCCAGCGGATCTGAGAAGGAATCTTCCCAACCCATGGATGGAACCCAGGTCTCCAGCATTGCAGGCTGATTCTTTCTTGTCTGAGCCACCAAGGGAGCCCCAAAACTGCAGAAGCTGGTTCAAATCTATCAATCACATAACCAATTTTTGGAATGAAAAGAGCTCTTAGGAGGCCCCTTTAGTCTTGACACCAACCTTAAGCCAGGCAGCCTCATGCTCTACTTAACTCATGCCCTTGAATACCTTTCAAATTTTTTGATCATACAACACCTTGTCTAACATGTTGGTTTTTCCCACAGATCAAAAGAGTAGAAATGAAGAATAAGGAATTAACAGACAATCAGATCTCTTCCATGGCTTCCCCTTCAGTAACCTTGAAAACTGTGTGACCAAGAGAGCATCTTAAAAAAAAAAAAAATCACAGTTAGTAAACAAACCCACAAATATACACAAGTCTGTACATAGTGGGGTGATTGGCAATGAGTCTGACCCCCATCCCCTGTCTCAGTGATTAACTGAAATTACTTCCTTTTTGTCCCTTTAAAAACTTTCATGGACAAGCAGAATTTTCAGAGGTGCCTTTTGGGGAACACTGAGTCTACCATCTCCCCAGATTGCCGACATTCTGATTAAAGGCAACTTTCTTCTCTAATAACATTTGTCTTTCTCTCCAGTATTGATTTTTTTTTTTTTTTTTTGAGCAGCGTGTAGCTGGACCTGAGTTCGGTAAAAATCACCGAATCTAATTTTATAAGTAAGGGGAAGAAAAAGGGCCCAAGCAGGTTTAATGAAAAATGCCACATAGTATGTGCACAAAATTAGAATTGTATCTTCCTATTTCACTTCTGTGATGTCTGTTCAATGTTTAAAATATCTACTGGATATGTACCTGATGGGCTTCCCTGGTGGTTCTGCAGTGAAGAATCTGCCTGCCATGCAGGAGATGCAGATTTGATCCTTGGGTCAGGAGGATCCCCTGAAGAAGGATATGGTAACCCACTCCAGTATTCTTGCCTGGGAAATCCTATGAACAGAGGAGCCTGGTGGGCTACAATCCATGGGATCACAATGAGTCAGACAGGACTTAGTGACAAAACAACAAACTACAACTACATGTACCTGGTAGGCACCTGTCTTATTGGAAATGAGTCTGCTTGTCCTAAAATTATGCAAAAGCCACTACATTCACCCTATTGTCTGTCAGTTCAGTTACTCAGTCGCATCCTACTCTTTGTGACCCCATGGACTGCAGCACGCCAGGCTTCCCTTGTCCATTCTCACATCCGTATACACGACTACTGGAAAAATGACAGCTTTGACTAGACGGATCTTGGTTGGTAAACTAATAACTCTGCTTTTTAATATGCTGTCTAAGTTGGTCATAACTTTTCTTCCAAGGAGCAAGTGTCTTTTAATTTCATGGCTGCAGTCACCATCTGCAGTGACTTTGGAGCCCGAGAAAATAAAGTCTGCCACTGTTTCCATTGATTCCCCATCTATTTGCCATGAAGTGATGGTGCCGGATGCCATGATCTTAATTTTTTTGAATCTTGAGTTTTAAGCCAGCTTTTTCACTCTCCTCTTTCTCTTTCATCAAGAGGCTCTTTAGTTCTTCGCTTTCTGCCGTAAGGGTGGTGTCATCTGCATATCTGAGGTTATTGATATTTTTCCCAACAATCTTGATTCCAGCTTGTGCTTCTTCCAGCCCAGCATTTTGCATGATGTACTCTGCTTATAAGTTAAATAAGCAGTGTGGCAATATACACCCTTGACCACTCCTTTCCCAATTTGGAACCAGTCTGTCACCCTATTGTACATGCTTTTTTCTTTTTAACCTCTGAAGCTGGGTTACAAACAAAAGGCCCCACAGAGTCAAAGAGAAAAAGAACTTACCTATCTATTAAGTCTAGCACTTTCCCCTGACTTAATTTTGATTTGAGAGAAGATTGAGATTAATTTTTTTTTATGTTTTCATTGTGCTTTTTGTTTTTTAGTTGCCCCTTAGAACAATCTCTTCATTTACCTAATATCTATTTAGGAAACGGCGTTATCATTGGATAGATAGCCTATGTCTTCCTCTTGCTTCATTTAGGATCTTGGACGTGTTACCTTTCTTACTTAAGGTTAATTTTCCTCATCTACAAAATATGCAAGAGGATATCTCAAAGATTTTAGATGAAAAGAAATATGAGTAGATCAATGGAAGACATATGTCAATACTAAATAAGTATACTAATCATGACGATGATAATTGAGAAGGCAAAAAGGAAGAGTGCACAGCAGATAGATACTGAGAACATATAAGCTGCCTTCTGTTCTCTTCTTTTATTTTTATCATGACATCTCTAGAGTTGCCTGTTTCAAAGTGACCTTCAGCTAAAGCTGGAATGCTCACTTCTCTCATTTAGACTGGGAAATCAGGATCTCATTTGGGAGTCAATAGAAGTCATGAATGGCATTAAAAAATTATAGAAAGAGGATGTAAATACAAATATATCAGTTAAAAATATATTAACTCTTCTTCAATCCACAAAATGGTTTTGTCAATGCAAACTTATTTATGAGTGAGTATTTCTCAAAAGTTAACAGGATTGTTATTGTCCATTAATTTTGGTCAATGTTTTTTAAATGTCTTTGCATAAAATAAAATGAATTTGAATAGGAGTTAAATTGCTAATGAAATCTGTTAACTGGGAATTTTTTTAAAAGTTAATTATAGCCAGTGGAGTACTTTAAAAACTCATTTGTTCTCCTCTATTGGAGTAAGAGGATTTTGCGCCACTCCATAAGCTAAATATCCCACAAATACATTTCTAAATGTACAGAACAATAAAAAGGTAAAATATATTACAGATTATCATAAAGATTCCAAATTATGGGGTCAATAAATGAAAAAAAAGAATAACTGACTACATGAAAAATAAGAATAAGACATCTAAGATGGCTCTTAATGATCCCACCTTCTCACTAGTAATCTTTGTTTATGAAATAGTGACTGTCTCTTTCACAATAGAATGTTTTTCAAAGTATTTGTTATATATACAGTAAGATAAACTAAGTTTGAAATTTTATTTTGGGGAACAACATGTCATAATTCACTATAAAAAGAAATGAAGGGTCAAGTTAAAGGTCATATCCCATTTAAAACATTAATATGTAATAGACAAGAAAAATGAAGATTTATTTCAATTGAATGGAAAGTAAACAATGGGATCCCAATTCTAGTTTGATAATCTAGTTTTCTCTCCAGGGCTATTTAAATTGGCCTGAAGTTTCTCCATAACAAGTGATTCAGTATTCATTTTAAATTAGCATAAGCAAAAAACATATTTAGTGAAACTAAAATTATGGTCACCAAATCAAAATGACAGAAATAGGAACTTTTTCTGTAAATGAATTTATACAAGCAACGCCCTGTTGTAGCTAACATACCTATACTCTTGTCATGCATATGCCTTATCTTTAGAACCACCCAGAATTCCAAATGCAAAGGACTATTTTGCTATACTTCCCCTAGGTTGTCATTAATGCATGAATGGGTTGTCTAAATGATGACATGCTTTCTAGCTGCATTCTCAATTGAAATTATGATAGGGCTACCTTTTAAAAGAGATATGATTTCAAAATTGCTGGATAACAGAGAAGGAAGAACTGGTCCAGGAAAGCACAAGATACAGTCAATCTTCACTATTAGTGACTTTATTATGTGCACTTCAGATTGAAGCCACTGCAGATTGATGTAAGGGCACGTCATCTACTCTTACAATGCCAGAAGATCAATTAAGCTTGAGTTCATAAAAAAAGAAAAAACTTCATTAATCAGGTGTATTTAAGGCTGTTTTATTTCACTCTCTCTTTTTTAAAGATATGACAGATTGCAATCTTAAAAGGTTTCCAATAATGAAAAATATTCATTAAAAATGAATTGATAAAAGGTGAAGCCAAGAAACTTAAAAAAGCTGACTTCTTTTAGGTTCTAGACAGCAATCAATAAGACTGGACAACATTATAAGGGATAAAAATTCATTTAGACTCAGTTCTGTGGCAAAACTCTAATTGAGGATATGACCTTTCCACCTATTAGTTATCATGGCTCATAGTAGCCTGTGAAAAAGAAAAGCATGGCAGAGAGGAAATAAAGAACCAATGAGATCTGAGAAATCTATACAAGGATGAACTTTAATACATGTTGGCTCATGGAACTGTGTGGAGAGAAACAGATTAAAAGCCAAGTGAGTACTTAAGGCAATTTTATTGACAGTGAAACCGCATACTGGATTCACTGTGAAACCACCACAAAACGTGATGATTGTTGGAGCCTTACAAATTCTTTATACCCACTACTATGTTCCAAATTAACGTGGGCCAGACACATGTTGTAAGCACTGTATAGCCGGCAGAAAAGGTTCCTTCCCCTTTAGATATTAACATATCTCAGATACTGATCACTCTTAAATGTTGACATGAGGAGTGGGAAGGCCTTTTCCTTAAAATTTATAGAGTAAAGGACCAGAAAGAAGTACCTCTTAGACTTAAAGAGAGAACTCCACATTTATTATGAGACATCGGCCAACAATTGGGATGCACTAACTACAGGGGAATTTGGAAGATAATCCTTCCAGAGAAGGTGAGTGTGTTTCATGTCTGGGAAGAAGATAAATTAGACACCAAAAATGTGGGCTGAGGAAGAGATCAGCCAGTTGAACATAAAATAATTCCCATTTTCTCCTGGGCACAGTATTAGACCACATTTCTCAATCTGTCTTTCAGTGGGATGTACCTGGAATGAGTTCTGTCCCCTGGACATGGGCTGAAGTGATGTATACCATTGCCACCTCTGGCCTCCATGCTCTAACTTTTCTCATTCTCCTGGTAGATGTTGATGACTAGGTGACCTCAAAAGCCAAGTGTGGAAGATGCCAGAGACTCTGCATCAGTTTGTGTCCCTAAAGGATTGTACAGAACAGAGGTCCCCCCACCCTTACCTTGACCATGAACTGGATTTTGTGTGAATCAGAAACTTAATGGTATTACACCATTGAAATGCTGTGGGTTGATTTTTTCACTTAGCAGCAGCTATCTTTACTGGAATTAAAATAAAAGCAAGTCATTTGTGAATATATAGGTCACAAATATTTTACCACCATGATTTATTTTCTCTGTATATGCATGACATTTTTTGATTAGCAACAGTTCTTAATTATGACATGGTTGAATTTGTAAAGTTTTCCCTGTAGAGTTAATTCTGTCTGGCCTGCAGAGAAGAATCACCACTGAGCATTTTGGTGATGCTGGTGACTCTCTCCTCAGTACATCCCTAATATCTTTGGTAAATGGTTTGGCCTCTGGGCCCTCTTGTGGAACATAATCTTCTGATGGGTCTCTTGGCCTCACATAATTTATCTGCTTCAGGATTCCCACTTCCTGGGGCTCTTGAATCCTTCTCCTCTATCTGCAATGACATTTAAGGCAGTTTCCTTTCACTAACCATGAGTTATCATTTTCTCCAGGCTCCCACAGGTTGCCCTAGGAGTAAACATCATATCCCAAGATATATATTTAAAACTAAACATCATATTATAAATTATCTTTAGTTTAAAGGGCATGGATAGCACATCCAGGTTTAGAAGACTGGAATCCTTTCTGCACTCCATATATAGTTGGGGTGAGAGGATGAGGGACAGAGACTAGAGATTAGAATAGCTTCATACTACTAGTGATTCATGGGCTTCCCAGGTGGTACTAGTAGTAAAGAACCACCTGCCAATGCAGGAGACATAAGAGAAGCGGGTTCGATCTCTGGGTTGGGAAGATCTCCTGGTGGAAAGCATGGCAATGCACTCCAGTATTCTTGTTTGGAGAATCCCATGGACAGAGGAGCCTGGCGGGCTACAGTCCATAGGGCTGCAAAGAGTCGGACATGACTGACGCAACTTTTCCTTGCACACGCTAGTGAGTCATATATATTTAATGGAATTTAATAAAAGTTGAGTTCATAAGGAATTGGTAAGGTTATAATAGAAAACCTTCACTATACCACGGAGGCTTATATGCTCGATGCTTGTTTTAACTAACTGAACATTGATGGGTTCACTGATATTAGCAATACTCGCTTAAAAATTTTGAGTTATGACTTATGATATTTATGACTGTTATATTAAATCAGTAGTCCATAATTTTCTCATTCCATATAAATATAATTTTACTTTTGATAAAATTAATATTTAATCTAAGAGTTTGTCTTCTAAAGAAGTTATCTGAGAATATGAGAATAAGAAAGGACATATCAGTCCAGGACTCAAGATCTCTTCCTGGTAATTCCTATGATGTCAATAGTCTTTACACTTTTCAAAACAATTTTTTAAAGATTTTTAAATGCCAATTAAACTGCCCCATCCCTGGAGATGCTGCTTTTAATTTATGAGAAGTCTAATAATGTTTTTAAAAATATTAAACACGTGCTTCATCAGAACCTCTTTGTAATGAGATTAAAGCAATTAAGTAATTGCAAAAGCATGTCTGAACATGCTGAATACACTCTTCTGAAAGAAATAACATTTTTTTAAGAAATAATATTTTAATATTAATGTATTATAATATGAACGTGTAGCTAATTTTTGTCAACTTCACTGTGTTCTCTTATTTGGCAACACAAACTTATCCAAACACATGCACTAACTACATGGGAATCTGGGAGATAATCCTTCCTGAGAAGGTGAACGTGCTTTATCCAAAACTAAGCTTGGTTCACCATCCTCATCTATTTTTCTCACTTCAAGAGCTCTCCTTTTTTAGCCACTAAGGAAACAATATATAAACAGAAATAAGCTATTGGTACAAATCCTCAGTGCTAGTATTTCAAGTCCTTTCTTCCAGGCTTATGACTGCCAATGCAATCAACAGTTCATCATTCTGCCTGCTAGAAATGAAGACATCCAGCTTTTAACCATTTGCCTGCAGTGAAGCGAAAAGGTGGAGAATTACCATACTGGAAACAGCAACGTTGCTTACAGAGAGAAGCATAGTGAGAATCTACAAAGTACAAAAGTGGTTTTTTATTCTCTTTTGTTTTTTCTGGTATCCAGAAAGGGCCCTTGAGCCCACATCAGAGACCAAGTCCTAGTAGCAACAGTCCAGTTCTTTAGTACGCCCACTTGTACCCATTCAAGTGCATAAAACATTTCTTTTTAAATGATTCATGTTTAAGACATTAAGTCTGTACTTCCAGGAATGACCAAAAGCATACTGAGAAGGGATATATTATGGTAATAAAATGTGAGATAAAAGCATTTTAATGTAAGCATCTTAATGTAGGACCCCTCAATAAACAAAATTTTCCGGGAATGTCTACAAAGAGAAAAATGGGTAATTCATTTTTATAGATCGATGAGATTATAAATCCTAATGAAGAAATGTCTAAGCTGATGGAACTCTAGAGAATGGTTATAGGTCCCTGAAGAATAATGTGAACATGGCTGCTTCAGGTAGTAGTCCATCCGATGCTCATTCACCACCCCGCCCCTTAACCTGAGTCCCACAGTGGGTCCAGAGCCAATCCTGACAAAGGAGTCATCCGTGTGTCAACCTTAGCTTCTGGCAGGGTTTCATCAACTTATCCACTTGGATCTTATGCCTGCTGACTGATATATTTATTTTGGTCTTCGCTTGTTTACTTCATAAAGGTAATATTACTTTAGAAAATACAAGGAAATTCCTGAAAGAAAAACTGTGACCACGTTACAACTAGAATACTATTACTTTTACTGTACCTCTTTGTTTCAGCTCATTGTTGTTGTTGTTCAGTCGCCTAGTCGTCTCCGACTCTTTGCGACCCCATGGACTGCAGCATGCCAGCCTCCCTCTCCCTCACCATCTCCCGAAGTTTGCCCGTGTTCATATGCAGTGATGCCATCCAGCCATCTCATCCTCTGACACCCATTTCTACTTCTGCCCTCAGTCTTTCCCAGCATCAGAGACTTTTCTAATGAGATGGCTGTTTACATCAGATAACCAAAATGCTGGCACTTCAGCTTCAGCATCAGTCCTTCCAATGAGTATTCAGTGTTGATTTCCCTACGGATTGACTGGTTTGATCTTGCTGTCCAAGGGACTTTCAACTTATATGTGTACATAAATAATTCTTTAAATTGTATAGTTTTAAATGTAGGTAAAGTGGAGTAAACTTCTGCATTTTATGCATTTGGACCCCATAAAATTTTTCTTTTACCTCACTCCCATTTGAGGGATTTTGTAGAACTGTGAGGGGAGTGAAATATTAATACATGTTAGAAGACCAAACTGTATATTACTCTAGCATTTTATGTACAAATATAAGTTAAAACATTTATTTACAAATGTAAGTTGAAAGTTGAACTGACTCATTGGAAAAGACCCTGATGCTGGAAAAGATTGAAGGCAGGAGGAGAAGGGGACGACAGAGGGTGAGATGGTTGGATGGCCTCACCGACCCAATGGACATGAGTCTGAGCAAGCTCCGGGAGCTGGTGATGGACAGGGAAGCCTGGCATGCTGCAGTTCATGGGGTCACAAAGAGTCAGCCACGACTGGATGACTGAACTGAACTGGTAAGTTGAAATAAAGAATAGAATTTTGAACACTTTGTATCTCATTCCGTCTATTTCACACTCTTAAGATATATGGTAGTTTTATTTTCCGAAAAGCTCACAATTATCTCCATCTCATAGGTTCCCTTACCATGTGACCTTGACTTGGCCACATCAAGATGGAGAGTTTAGCCCTATCCTCTTGAACCTGAGCAGGCTTGTAACTACTTTGAGCAGGGTGAAAATTCCACAGTATGTTTCTGAGACTAGTTCATAAAGGGTAAAACGGCTTCCTCTTTGTGTGCTGGAACATTATTTTGCAACCTTGGCCGCTGCGGACTATCCTCAGGCCACCATATTGTGGGACCATCACAAGGAAATCTTGTCTTGGTGTTCTGATCAGTATGACCAGCCTTTGGATCATACTAACCTAGGTGCCAGACGTGGAGAGGAATGAGCCTTAGGATGAGACCATCCTCTAGCTGCCAATTAACTCCCACTTTCAAGTCTTAGAAATGGTGCTCCCAGTAATGGCGGAGCAGAAGGAAGCAGGCCTTGGTTTGCTGTGCTTGATTCTCACGACTTCAGAATCCTCTAGCCTGATAACAATGGCTGTCTTAAGTTGTTAATTTTTGGTTACTTGGTTATGCAGCAAGAGTAGCTGGAACAGGATATTTAAGCACCCTAATGTTCTTCTAATGAATGTAATACAAATATAATACTGAAGTTATTAATAGAACAAGAATGCCTTTTACATTGGCAAGAGCTAGGTCAGAAATAAATGATAAACTTACTCACTGGGTTGTGAGTTATTAAAACAAATTAGGAAAAGTGATTCTGAAATAATCAAACAAGACACATTTGAAGAACCAGATATAAGTGGTCTCTCCGGATGGATTCAAAGAATATCTTATTAGCTAGAGGATGAATTAGGTTAACTCTAAAAATTCCTCCCAAGCCCGTGCTCCTCTGACTGTTACAGGGAGTGTGTCAAGGATCTATGGTATTCACTGGTAATGGAGTGTAGCACCAAGCTTTGTTTGGTGAATTAAAAAGTATAAGGAGATGTTTAAAAGTGTCACTTATGCTGTATCCTCAGGTGTCTCAGCATTGGGCCTGGAGGATAATATATAGAGGGGATTTCCTTAAGTATATATTCTTCTCCTCTAGACAAGAATTGAGCTACAACTCAGACATTTCAGTAAGTCTGGACAAACCGTAAAACAAGTCTATGGAGTTGCAAAGAGTCAGACACAACTTAGCAACTGAAAAACAACAAATACAGAAAACATTCCAAAAAGTTGACAAGGGAACTGGAAACTCGATTTGGTTTTAAAATGAATAAAACTACTATATCTGATCCACAGCATAGAAGAAAACTGCTATAGATGGTATGTATTCTTTTATTCAATATTTACCCTTGTTACTTTCTTCGGATGTAGCATTCCTAAAATTGTTTTTTTTTATTAAGCCTTTACTTTATTTCTACTGCTGTGTTATAAAGCATGTTGTAAAAAATAGTATCATCTGAATTGTTCACTTAATATAATCATTGAGAAAGGAATACAAGGTCAAAGCTTAAAGCCTATTTTTAGTCTATCAATTTAAAAATTGTTCTATGATGCTTGCAAATGAATTCTGATTTTTTTTTTTTTTTTTAGGGTTCAAAAGCTAAACACAAATTGGAAATACACAGATTTCCCTCCACTCTGTAGACATTAATGACTATTTCTTTTGTTAGGTCCTAGAAGATTTGGGGTTCATGAGTATTCTATGAAATAAAAACCTAAAGTTCCTATAGTCCAATCCAAAATATTATGATTCTCCTTCCTCTGCTCTGATGAATGATTATATCATCCAGACAAACCTGAAATACTCATTTCTACAAACTGAATCACAGGCCACAGTAAAAATCTGCATAGCTTTTGAATTCTGAGTGTTTGCAACTTTAACTAAGAGTTTAATGATTTTTTAAATTACACAAAAGTGAAGAATTTGTATACATTATGTATTAGTGAGTACTAAACCCAAAAGATTGGGTTTATTTCTTTATTAGTTGCAGTATTGAATGTAAAGAGAAATGGTTTTAATTAACCAAAATTATCTATGTTAAGAAATAAAACAGAAAAATGTTTCCATCTTATGAAGAAATAAAATAGAAATAAAAATATTTAATAATATGTATGCCAACAACATCTCAATAGCAGCAATTTCCTTTCTTACCATGTGCCAAGAACTCTCCTAATGATAGACTCATTTCTGCCTCACAACAGCCCTATGGGATAAGTTACTACCCATATTTCACATATTGAGGAAACTGAGCCAGAGGGAAGTTAACTTGCACAAAGTCACCCAGTTAGTAAGTTGTGTGGCCTGATTAGATGTCAAGGAGTCAGGTTTCTGAGATTACACACCATGCGGCACTAACTCTGGAGAAAAATATCAACTGACAGATCTGGACAGTTAAAAAAAAAAAAAAACAACAGTTACTAAGGGACCAGGCAGCATTGCTCAGTTGAAATTGGTATTTGTTGAGTGAATTAAACCTTAAAGCACCAAGGCATTCATTGATGCAATGAATTAACTTCTCTCCTATTCATTTTGAATGATACTAATTAGGTATCGTCTTTGGAATAAATTGAGAGAATAGTCCCTGCAATTACTTCCTGTGTTCTGGGACTCAGACAAAGAATCCTTATAGAGAAAGGTGGCAGGATCTTTTGAATTAGTCTGTAATTCCAGTTCATCTTCTTGATTGATATATGTCAAGCATCTTTTAGATAAAAGTGACAAAAAACCCAAAGGAGGTTATGCAAAGCCAGTAATTATCTGTGGTTCATATACCAGGCATGAATACAGTAATTGCTCACACAATTAAATGAAGAAATACATCAAAGACTTGAAAGTCTGAAATGAGGAATTCAACTCAAAAGGAAGGTAACTCTCCCCCACCACTTCTCATTTGCAGTTGCATTCTGCTGCTGCTGCTGCTAAGTCGCTTCAGTCGTGTCTGACTCTGTGCAACCGCATAGATGGCAGCCCACCAGGCTCCTCTGTCCCCCGTCTCCAGGCAAGAACACTGGAGTGGGTTGCCATTTCCTTCTCCAATGCATGAAAGTGAAAAGTGAAAGGGAAGTCACTCAGTCGTGTCCGACTCTTAGCGACCCCATGGACTACAGCCTACCAGGCTCCTCTGTCCATGGGATTTTCCAGGCAAGAGTACTGGAGTGGGGTGCCATTGCTTTCTCTGGCAGTTGTATCCAGTTCCTTTAAATATGCTTGTACAATTTATTGTGCTAAATGTCCATGACAATCTGTTGATCAGGATAGACATTTACACCTTAATACAGAGTTTCAGAATGCTCACATTTTTGCAGAATATATTCATACTTAATCTTTATTTATATAATAAAAAAAACTATTTTTCCTTTTGGGGAAAAAAATCTAAGGAACAAAAAGCAGATGGAAGAAGTTGGTTGGGTATATTCTGTTTGTCATAAAATCAGGTCACCTTCATAAGGCCAGTACTGCTCCAATTAATAATAATGCTTTTAATATAACTTCAGTACTTCCTTGCTGCCAGGTTCCAAAGAACATTACTTAAACACTGATAATTGCTTGCTAAAATTCACTGCAAAAGTATATATTTTCTGGATGTCCCTAGTGGCCCAGTAGTTAAGAATCCATCTGTCAATGCAGGGGACACAGGCCTGATCCCTGGTCTGGAAGGATTCCACATATTAAGCCTATGAGCCACAACGACTGAGCCCGCACACCCTAGAACCTGTGCTCTGCAACAAGAGAAGCCATCACAATGAGAAATTCACACACTGCAACTAGAGAGAAGCCCCCCCACTTGCAACTAGAGAAAGCCCACGTGCAGCAATGAAGATCTAGTGCAGCCAAAAATAAATAAATAAATAAATAGAATAATTTATTAAAAAGAATATATTTTCCTACAAATCTATAAAAGTCTTTCACCTTAGCAAGTTTAATATGCAGAAGTTTATATTTGGGGCTGTGGCAAACAGTAATTGGCTAAATGTTTAGAACCTGAGAACCATTTGACATTAAATGATTCCAAAAGACCTAATCTGATTAGTACCTAAATAGATGTAACTGTATGGATTTGAAGTTGAATAAAAAGAAGAAAATCAACGTTTGTCAAACCATCTTTTTACAACTCTAAGGAGGGTATGAGTAAAAACAGCAACAACAAAAACAAATCAGAATAAAGCAGAACAGATATAAGTTTAGACTGCTAAAATAGCACTGTGCCATTAGAAATTAGGAAGAATCCTGGACCTGAAAAATAAGTTGCTTTGTCTCATCCAGACCACACCTTAATAGTGTTTACACACAGCTCCAAAAATTGCCTATAATAGGTTTAGCATTAATCCTCTGTGTTTGTTCCTTTTAATTCATATTAATGGAATCTAGAGGAAACAATTTAGCATTTAAAATTTTTGTAAACACATCATTCATAGAGGAACAGTTTAGGAAAATAATTAGGAATTAGTTATGCTCATGAAAATAAAACACAATAGATTTTTCCAGATAACTAAGATTAAGAATATAAAAAAATTGTAGCATTCTTCTGGATTTTGTGATCTTTATGACAATGCAGTCTATTTAAAAACAACAATTTCTGTTCTGTCTGCATTCTAATATTATCTATTCAAGTTTGTATGTAAACAGAAGAAACCTTTTTAAAAGGTCTGAGCTAATAATTAATATTCAGGTTGGAAAGTTTTTCCAGATGTCTGTATTTATCTGGCAATGCTTCCATGGAGGTTTAAGCATTTCTAGAACAGAGGAATAGGGGGAGAGACTAGTATTTCTATAATAATCTCTGAAACAGAAGAACTTTTTGGATTTATTACAGTGTTGCAACTTTAAAAAATACATAAAAGGTAATACATAAGAAAATATCAGAATGACTGGAGGCTGATCATTTTGTAGACATTCAACAAAAGAATACTTTTTTCTATTCTTATTTAGTGTGGTGGAAAGTATACAAGTTCTTCTTATGTTGAAAGTATTAGAATTAGAATATGAGTTCTAATTAGAATTAGAACATGACTCCTGGTTGAAGCAAATATCCACATGAATTATAATCACCCAAATTCTGAGGTCATTCATTTTCAAATAATTTAAGAATAATTGTATTCACCTACAATTAATTCTAGAATTGTTACTCAGGGGTAAAACATGCAGTGCTACTATTTCTGCCTGAAGATTTCAGGGTACTTGAGTTGAGCCTAGAGAAATCTCATTAAAATTCTGACCTGCCCTGATCTTGATTAGCTTAAAGCATTTTAAAAGATCATTATATATGATGGCATGTCTGATTAGAAAATCAAGAAGATAGGCATTTGTCAAATTGTCAAAAGCTGAATTTCTCTCTAGATTTTCAGTTCCTTTACTGCTGTGAGCGCTTTGGAGTAAGCACCGTAGCTGTGAAGTGCAATGCATCTCACCCATCTCAATCTTCACTGTCTCTGAAAAATAACTTTAAAACTATCACAATACGCTTTGAAATTCATATGGTCAAGTATTTATCGCCTGTTAAAAACTGAATTGTGACCTACCAGAATAGGTCGAAATTCTAATCTCCAGTACCTGTGAATGTGATCTTATTTTGAAAAAAAAATCTTTGCTGATGACAGAGTTGAGGTGAGTTCCTTACAGCGAACCTCATCCAACATGACTGTGTCCTGATAAACAGAGGAAATTTGGACCCCGAAGGAGAATGTGAAGAAGAAGAGCAAAAATTGGAGCGATAGATCTATTAATAAAAGCTGAAGCCCAAGGCTGCCCGCAAACCACCACTGCCAATTTGTAGGAAATACAGTAAACATCTTCCCCAGTGGCTCCTGAAATGCAGGGACGCAAGAGACGTGGGTTCAGTCTCTGGCTCAGGAAGACATCCTGAAGATGGGCATGGCAACCCACTCCTTCTTGCGGGGAAAATCCCATGGACAGAGGAGGCTGGTGGGCTATGATCCACGGGGTTGCAAAGAGTCAGACACGACCAAAGCAACTGAGCACATAGAGTAAACATAAGAACAGGGTAAGGTGCATCACAACTGTGTGATCAAAGATAGCTAGACTATAGGGAACGCTAAAGGCTCAGGTTTTCAACAGATAAATAACAGGAAAAAGACCAGGGATGGAGGGAAAACCTGCACATTGACTCAAAAGACATATCAAATCCCAAAATGGGCAAAACCAAACCACAGTGTCCAGGGTTAGAGATTTTTGTAATAAAACTTTCAAGAAACAAATGGAACTAATTCTTATATAGACAGGCATTGTAATTACCTTGGAAGAATAAAAAAGAAAGCTATGATTAAGGTGGGGCATGAATTCCTACTGAGGTGGCTGTATATTTCTTGACCTAGGTAGTAGTTATAAAAATTTATTTTAAAATAGGTGATACACCAAGGGAGGGAGTGGAGGGAGAGAGGTGGACTGGGAATTTGGGATTGGTAGAGGTAAACTATTACATTTAACTGGATAAACAACAAGGTCCTACTGAACAGAGAACTATAGCTAATCTCCTGGCATAAACTGTAATGGAAAAGAATATTTCAAAAAGAAGGTATATATGTATAAAACTGAGTCACTTTGCTGAACAACAGAGATTGGCACAACATTGTAAATCAACTATATATTTTAATTTAAAAAATAGGCAATACATATTTGGTGTGTGGTCTTCCAGATCTGTTTTATTTTAAAATAGCAATTTTTTAAATAAAACTTAATTCATAATACTCTTTAACATTTTGGTAAATAACATAAAATCTGTAGAAATGATGGGCTATTTCATGGTCCTGACCAACTTTGAAGTTTAGAAAAGTGAAGTATCACATGAGAAGATACATGCAGGGTCATATAGATGGATAAGAATGGATACAGTCCCCATTTCCACTTCTCATTTCATTGCTTCCCCTCCTACCCTACACTCTTCCCACAATCCCCTTCCCTGCATGAGTAGGGAAGTCTTTTCTTCTGGCTAAAATGTGAAAACTAAAGTTTAGGGAAGTAGCCACACACGGAGGCTGTCACCTGCCACTGATCACAGTGGTGTACTGGGAAACCTAAGGAGTATTCTAAGAGTTCTACAGCCCAGCTCCACTTCACAGACCAACAGAAAATCAACAGCTGTTTTGACCATGTAATCTCTGAAGCAGGACCACGTTATTTGGGTACCATGGCTACTCTGCTGAGAAAGCTGTTTCCACAGGTCAGAAGGGGAAAGAAAACATTTAAAGTCATTATTAGGGAAAACATGAGAGTGAAACCCAGGAATGTTAGCAAATGGTAGATAGTTTCAATTTAGCAGCAGTAAAACTTTTATTTGTTACTAAGGTTTTTGGTAAAAGAATAATACCAACCCCCTAATTCAATTAATTATTCAACTTATTATTTGAATTAGTACTTATATTTTCCATATTAACATACAGATGCTTAATTTGCATCCACCTTTTCTGAACACCTGCCGTGTAGATCATCAACTTTCCTATACCCACTCTGAATATCAAGGACAGAACATGATGATGCTAGGCAAATAATAATAAAAAACAATAAACACAATAGCAAAAAAAGCAAATTCTGGGAAAGAAGGAGAGTCTGATTTCTAGTACCTCTCTAAGAATGGACACCAATGGAATACGGGCATGGGATGCAATGGTCTTTTCCTGTTGGAGTCATTTCATCCAGGAGAGTCAGTAAACTCTAGAAAGGAGTTTCACTGCCCACTTTCCCAGGGTTCCTCTGACTGCAGAGGTTAGAGGCTCTAAGGACAAGTGGCCATATATTTGTAGAGCACATATAGTCACCCCTTGGAATCTTCAGTGGATCAACTCTAGTACCCCTTATAGATACCAAAATCCAAGGATGTTCAACTCATTTTTTATCAAAGATGTAGTATTTGCATATAACCTACCCACATCCTCCTATATACTTTAAATCATCTCTAGATTACTCATAATACCTAATACAATGCAAATGTTGTGTAAACAGTTATAAATACAACATAAATACCATGTAAGTAGTTGCTTACAGCAGCAAATTTAACTTTTGCTGTCTGGAATAGTCTTCAAACATTTTCAATCCATATTTGGTTGAATCTGCAGATTTGGAACCCATGGATACAGAGGGTTGACTGAATTTAAGAGAACCACAAGAGGTATAAACAGCAACTTTCTCCTTCTTAGAAGAACTATTCTGAAGAAACTAGAACATGAAACAGACCCAGAAGTGTGAGCATTTAATTCAGTAACTACAATTAAAGGGTTATTTTCTCATTAAAAAAAAATGGCAGGTTGATCTAGAAGAGTTGTTCTTTATTTTGAGGGGATTGAGAATAACTTTAAGAATCTACTGGAAACTAGGGGTTCTTCTGCCCAGGAAATGGTATGTCTTCACATAAATACCATTTACATACAATTTGCCTGTAATTTCAGGGAATTCCTGGAATTAGCTTAAAGTTGCCTTTCTTTGACAGTTTTTTATTCTGCCATCTCATGATCAGTGATGATATTTCCAGATAATTCATAATAACAAGAGATATATTCACTAACAATATAGATTAAATAGGATTGAGAGCCACTCAACTTGCAATATTTAGCTAGAAAAAAAGCAATTAGGTCCTAGAAAATTGACCTGCATACTCTACTTCTTTTTCCCACCATGTTCAAAGATTCACCATTTCAATGGTGACCAGAAACAGCAGTACAGAGTACGTCGGAAACTTTGAAGACAACGCAAAGTGAAAAATAAACAAAACAGAATGTAATCTGAATATAATTACTGAGTCTGAGTAGATTAATGCCATGTTTTCCTTGCAAAGTAATGAGATTTGATGTTTACTCATTTGGATAATCCAGCCCTACACAGACAGAAACCCACCAGGCAGTAAGAAAGCAAATGTCACTACTGAAGGTCAGAAAGAAAAATAGATTATATTACCCAAAGTCGAGTATCTGTTTTTTTTAAATAAACAACAACAGCTGTTCTTGATGTTTGGGGAGATAAATATACAGGGAGATAGATCCCTTACTAACTCTGACAATAAAAGAATGTAAAAAGACATAAAAATGCAAATGCAAATCATCAAAGGGGAAGATAGCTTAATGTATAGACAAATTCCTAGTGTCAGTCGGTTATATTTTATAGAAGATATATATGGCAATAATCTAAATTAATGATTCTTGTTACAAAAATAACCTTAAAGGAGGACTGAGAAAGAAGATATGTTAGTGATTAAATGACTCAGGATGTAATACAAGACTCTCTGAAGAAAGGCAATGAATGAAAATGATGTTAAGCCCTTCATCACTCATTCTAAAAATTTTCTTGGTAATGAGCAAAGATCAGGAAACCTATTTATGAGCCCAAATTCTGCAACCCAGGCAGAAATATCTTTAAATGTATCTTTAAAACACACAGAATAGATAGGTAACTACTGATAGCTTAACATTTTCAATGAATATTCGTAGAACAAAGGGAGGAAGGGAAAATGAAAGAGAATTCAGTTTAGTAAAAGATTATTAAGAAAGAAAGAAAGTGAAGTCGCTCAGTCGTGTCCGACTCTTTGCGACCCCATGGACTGTAGCCTACCAGGCTCCAGGCAAGAATACTGGAGTGGGTTGCCGTTTCCTTCTCCATCCTTGTTTTCAACGCTGCACTAGACAAGGTATGACAAGTTTGTTCACCACGATCTCCATGCTTAGTGGAGCGTTGGGCCTTAGTGTGTCCCCAGTAATTCAGTGAATGAATGTACACCTCAAAGAGCTGCAGAAGTGAAGACCTGTGTTCTGTGCTCTAAGGGGCTCACAGGCGTAGGAACAATTTACTCCAACACGTGGATGGCTGCATTTACACAGAGTCACTCCCATCACTGGCCTCTTCCAATCCTGTGTGCTTATTTGGGGGAATCACAACCCTGAGCAGTTCAATTTTGGCTTTTTTGGTTTTACATCTATTATAATTTTTCTACGCAACTCTCTTACATTCACACATTTTCACATAAATGTGAAAACATTTATCGTTAAACGGTCTTGCTTTACAGACCTTATATAATAAATGCCATGTGATCCTAAGCAGCTATCTTCTCAGGTATCTGGAGACATTCCATATTCCAGGGAGAAGCAGCACCCATCTCAGACAGTTACCTGAAATATTTTGAGCTATGACTAGTATTCTGAAAACGGGTTTTTTGCTCTACATTTAATAAATGTACAGGAATGGGGATGCCCTGCTAGGCCCTTGTCCCCTGTCCAGAAGCAGGACCATCTATGTGATTCTGATACCTACCTTCCCACACTAAAAATTTCTGTTAGATAATGTCTGAAGTCCCCTTCCATGAAACCTGGGTTAAGAAGACAGGTACCTAAAACTTAGTACTTGCTTTCAATATTAACAAAGTTGCAAAGTTTCCCAACATGGCGGACTTCCTAAATTACTAAAATTTCATAGAGAGAAAAAATAATCTTTATGTTATATCCAAAACACCTGCAAGAACATTTAGGAGATGCTCTCTGCTAGGGAAAGTGAAAGTTGCTCAGTCATGTCCGACTCTTTGTGACCTCGTGTACTATACAGTCCGTGGAATTCTCCAGGCCAGAAAACTAGAGTGGGTAGCCTTTCCCTTCTCCAGGGGATCTTCCTGACCCAGGAATCGAACCAGGGTCTCCTGCATTGCAGGTGGATTCTTATTCACAGCTGATCATGAATAGCTTTAGAGCCCACGCGTGAGTCCATGCGTGCTAAGTCACTTCAGTCATGTCCAACTCCTTGTGACCCTATTGGCTGCACCCTGAATACTGTTGTGGGTTGCCTGCATCTCTCACATCTACCTGCATTGGCAGGCAGGTTTTTTTAACCACTAGCTCCACCTGGGAAGCCCATAGCAGGATGCAAACATTTCTAAAGGAATCACTAGGAACAGATTAGAGTGAGAATAGGATTTAAAGCTCTAACTCCTTGTTACCTCTCAGCTATAATGACTTTCTGGCTTTTGACTATAATTATTATTGTTATTATTATTATTATTATTTTTGCTGATACAGGTCAAAGAGCATAAAAAGTGGTGGAAATGTTATATTTGACAAAATTTTACTAATGTCCTTGAATGTTATGTTCAGTATTCAGAAGTTTGAAATTCTATTTATTCTGTCAGGTAAAAGAAAAAGAAACACATATGTGTTATTCATATGAAACCAGTTTGCAGTCCCGTAATAACAACGATGAAATTGAATTCTTCTGCTTCAGGAGTGGCTTGGGGAGCTTTTGCAAAGCTGGTGTTCTTCTGAACGGGTTCAGGAAGCCTCCAGGGTGGTCTCCCAGGTGGTCACAGCCTCCTGATTGCATTCGTGGCGTTTGTCACCTTCCTTTTTCTGATCCTGATGTTAGCTTTGCAGGAACCTGACCAAGAAGTTGCCATCCCTCCTTTGTCTCATGACTCCTTTCTCTCTGCGATTCAAAATGAGTCTAGCAACTCCTCCATCCTACGTTAATTTATTTACTTCTTGGAGGCAAAGCAAATATTATCAACCTCTATTTGTAAAGGTGGCTGAGAGATCAGTGTTGTCTAGATCACTCAGCTCACACAAAAATACTAAACACGTGGCTCTTTTAGCCTTTCTTGAAGAACCCTCTCCTGAAAACCCAGGAACAAATCATGGAGAGCTTGGCTGGCAAGTAAATCGAGTCATATATGATACTCTACAGTCAACATCGGTCCTTGTCTTGGCTAATGACCTATTGTCCCAGGACAACCTTGTGGACTAAACCATATGCTAATGGCATAAACCAAGCTTATGGTTTCCACTTTGGTACAGAAGAATTTCTTTCCAGAATTTCCTCAGGAAATAATTGATTAGGGGATCTAAAGGGGAGCCTGGCATGCTTCAGTCCATGGGCTCGCAAAGACTAGACACAGCTGAGTGACTGAACAACGATAACTGATAGTTATGCAGACAACCCTGGGCATGCCCACACTTATAGAGAGTGTAGAATGATCCTTTATCTTGATAGAATTCAGTATATTTGTTTCAATCTATTTACCACTTTTATGCACAGCAAAATGGAAATAACACTTAAATGAGCACATCATCTAGCACTGCTGTATATCTTTAGATTTATGTTCACAATCCTACCTGCATCAACCAGCAGAGCCTAGAAAGAGAGGAAAAACAGAGTTCTGGTCCCATGCCAAATACAAATCTTCCACACATAAAAACCAGAAAGAATTGTAAAACTTAATGCAAAGAAAAGTCTGGTTTCTGAGGAAAAAAAAAAAAAAAACTCTCTCTTCATTTTCCAACAGAAACTAACGTGAATAAAATTCATGCTGCGTGCTTGCTAAGTTGCTTCAGCCGTGTCCGACTCTTTGTGACCCCGTGGACTATAGCCTGCCAGGCTCCTCCATCCATGGAATTCTCCAGACAAGAATACTGGAGGGTTGCCATTCCCTTCTCCAGGGGATCTTCCCAACCCAGGGATCGAACCTGGGTCTCCTGCACTGCAGGCAGATTCTTTACTCTCTGAGCTACCAAGGAAGCCCTAAAGACTCAGAAGTGAGACGAGAACCCATGTTTCCACCCGGTTTCAAACCGGGGACCTTTCATGTGTTAGGTGAATGTGATAACCACTACACTATCTTCAAACCTTTGGATAACCAATGCATCAGCTTACCTGACAGTTCCAGACGTGTATAAAAAGGAGTGAGGTTGAAACACAGGACAAATATTGCTCTCTTGCTAGACAACTTAAGAATCAGAAAATACTGATGTTGCAGTGTGTGGTGGCAACCTGTAATTGTTTTATTTCTGTAGCAAACTGACACTTGATATGTCAGATCTATTATTGGAGATCCCTAAATAAAAACAAATCACAAAGTCCTCTAAGTACAGTTTGACAAGAAGGGAAGACAAAACACAGTTTGAAGCTTATGATGCTCTGCTTTGAAATATTCATTCCTGTATAAAAAATTTGGTTTCATCTACCACACAGACAGAATAAAGTTTCTAGGAATCAAGATGTTTCCCCACAATGTATAGTGTTGGAGATCTTTAATCTTTCCTTCCTCCATTCTAATTTTCCTAGGTTTTTACATTTTTACCCTCCCTCCGTGTCATCTTTCCTTTTTTCTTTTCCATTTTTTTCTGTTTTGTTCCAGAACAAACACAGAAACAATTATGCACAAGATGACCAGATTGCATGATTGAAATGGCTCAGAAAGAGAAAGAAGGAAAAATAGATTAGGGTCTGGCTCTGGCTAAGAAGAGGTAAACACACCCACTAAATGTAGCTATAAAACCTGGAGAGAATGTTTGAAGCAGCAGTGCAAGGACTCTGCAAAGTGAATATGGCAGGTGGGCTGGGGAAGGAGAGCAGAATTCTAAATAGCACTGGACCCCTGGTGTGTTATCATCTCTGCATTTGTTTTTTCTTTTCCCTCCAGTAACCTGAAACTTCCACTCAACACACACTAAAACCTAAACGTCAGCACCAGTGTCCACAGAGAGCTCAAAGAACAGCACTTTTGTTCTGGCCTTAGAGTGGGAAGGGGTCCTTTAACATGCAGAAAGTGGGAAACTGTCTTCTGTGTTTCTCTTATTTTCATTCTCTAGTGCCCCAGCTCCTAAGAAAACTTTTGGCAGCAGCAAGAGTGACAGAAACAGCAGCAAGAACCCATAGGAACCTAGAACACTGCAAGAGGCAGATCTCTGATCAGAGTCACTATGGTCCCAGGAGGATGAGGTGAAACCATCCTGCCTGTCTCCTTTTTCTGACAAATGCTTACCCCCATCACCTCCACCCTCCCCCCAAGGTAAAGGCATTTGACAAGGATAAGTTCTGAGTTAGTCAAACACAACAGCCTTGCAAATGGTCTTCCAAGGACTCACAAGAGAGATCAAATAATAATTCTCCGGGCTCAAGGCTTTGAACAAGTTGGAGTTGAGTTCTGCCCCCCGCCACTGCTTCCAGGCTGCTAGTTTTCACCATAGTTGCTGGCAATTAGTTTTTGAGGCTCCTGTTAAAACTGAAAGCAAGAAATGGAACTAGAGGTACTGAAAGCACCACCGATGCTCACTGGTTTTATCCTGCTGCCATCACTTTTCTTGATTAAATACTCTCGAGATTGCTGCAAGCCTTTAGTTAACTTCTAAAGTTTTGATAAAATCGACTCTGATCATTTTTTGCAAGATTCATTTTGTTGCTTTTATGGGTGAACTTTTAGATGTCCTTACCCTTTCAGAGACATTACTTTGCTGACAAAAGTCCATCTTGTCAAGGCTATGGTTTATCCAGTAGTCATGTATGGATGTGAGAGTTGGACCATAAAGAAGGCTGAACACCAAAGAACTGATGCTTTTGAACTGTGGTGTTCAAGAAGACTCTTGAGAGTCCCTTGGACTGCAAGGAGATCCAACCAGTCCATCCTAAAGGAGATCTGTCCTGAACATTCATTGGAAGGACTGATGCTGAAGCTGAAACTCCAATACTTTGGCCACCTGATGCAAACAGCTGACTCATTGGAAAAGACCCTTGATGCTGGGAAAGATTGAAGGCAGGAGGAGAAGGGGATGACAGAGGATGAGATGGTTGGATGGCATCACTGACTCGATGGACATGAGTTTGAGCAAACTCCAGGAGTTGGTGATGGACAGGGAAGTCTGGCATGCTGCAGTCCATGGGGTTGCAAAGAATCAGACATGACTGAGCAACTGAACAACAACTCTTTCATAGTCACTAACATCACATATATAAAGATCTATATCTTCCACAGAATTTAATATTTTTGCTATAATTTAGGTCTTGTTTCTCCCACTCCACTTCCTCTTTTCCTTTCCTAACTTCCATTTCCTCAATTGAAATCTCTTCTACCAGCTTAAAAGTTACATATGATTTTGTTTTTCTTTCAGAGGATACCCCTAACTTACCAAAGAACCACAAGAGGACTTTTTCTGCTCTTTTTCTGAAGTTTTATTTTCTAAATTTTCTTTTGTTTTGCCTTGCGGCTTACAGGATCTTAGTTCCCTGATCAGGGATTAAACCCGTGCCCTGGGCAGTGAATGCATGGAGCCCTAACCACTGGACCTCCATGAAGCTCCTTTCTGAAAATTTAAATGTTCATTTCTTTCTCACAAAGATGACAGATGTAATACAACTGTATTAAGCTACTTTTTTCAGGTGACTAGAGCATGATTGGCCTGAGCTGCTTCCATGTTCTGCTTCTCACCTGGTGAAACCTGGTCACTGTCACCTGATTGGTGCGGTACCTGTGGATCTCCATCAGTGCTAGCCTCTGCCATCCTCTCTGATGCTATTTCCCACAGCTCTCTTTTTATTTTTTTCACTCATGGCATCGGATCACATTCGCTTTCCAATTTGATGGCCAAATAATCTAGCTCTTTGCTCCCCCATAGCCTGTACACTGTTGTTCTCTCTGCTTGAATATTTTTCTTCTTCCCACTTCTACCTTATCAACTGACTCTACGGCCTCATTCAACACTGAAATCTGACAGTACTCCTCAGATGGAAGAAATTTCCCTACTCATTACACTTAGAAAGTAGCACCATTGAAATCGTACAATGTTCCTGCAGATTAGACCCAATTCTCTGGTTTCTTCAGTTATATTCTATACGAAATAGCCTATTTCATGGTTACCTGACTTTGGGGATCACTGTCATCAGCTCCATATTCTCATTAAACTTTTGTTTAAAATGAAAATCATCTCTTTCATTTGTTCCGTTACCAAGATCAACGTCTAGTCATAGACTACATCTGGTATATTAGTCTCCTGTGATCGAAAGAAGCATTTTAAGATCTTTCTGTTTAGAATTTTATGAAAAATTGAGGTATATATCTGTTAGCTTATGCCTCGATTTTAAACCCTTAGCTTCTTTTCCTCTATTTCTTTTCTAAAACTTGATTCTGGAACTACAAAAACAAAATGCAACTCCCTGATACATTTTTTCTCATGGTGAGTTCACACAAACAATAATTAACCTGGACAGGAGATATATAGCCACAACTAGAGAATATACCTCTTTCTATCAGGGGAAATATAAATCCTTCATTATTTAAAGTTGTCTTTGTATTTTCTTAGCAGCCTGAAAACATTAATTTTAAATACTAATGGGAATTACTAGAATGCTCCTAGATAGAGAGTAGATTCCAAATTTAGTCTTAGCAGCTGTAGGCAGTCATCAAACTGAACTACCTGGAGAGACCCAGGAAGAGGGCAGATGCTGGTCAATTACCATAACCTAATTGTAGCAGGGCACATGGTTTAGATAGGATAGTAAAATTTTTATTAGACTGGAAAAGAACTATCGTATGGAGGATTTTGAGCAGCTTCTGCTTACGGGGAAAGAAACCAAAATTTGCATTTGGGGAAGACTCCCTGTTCTGAGAGAATCCTTATGGTAATGCAAGGAAGTGTCCACTTATTACTGGGGGAATCTTCGTGTATAGTGAAGTGAAACAAAAGTCGCTCAGTCGTATCTGACTCTTTGCAACCCCATAGACTGTACTGTTCATGAAATTCTCCAGGTCAGAATACTGGAGTGGGTAGCCTTTCCCTTCTCCAGGGGATCTTCCCAACCCAGGGATCGAACCCAGGTCTCCCACATTGCAGGCAGATTCTTGGAGAAACCCAAATATAGATGTTTCAGAATGAGATTAATAATATGAACTGAAGAGCTCTGACAGAATTGTAATGCATGAGAGTTACAGATTTGTTTTTCCAAATCTGGACTGTGGCTTCTCATGGCCTTAAATTTTTTTCTTGTTCTTGGTAAGTTCTGTGATTCTTATTCAAGATAATAACTCACTAGCGATCAGGAATAAGGATACTGAAAGAAGAATGTAAAAAGGAATTTACCTTTTTGACCCTGAATACTTTAATTGCAATGTCATCATGGAAGGCTGAATAACCTAGATTTGTAAAACGTACCACAGTGATTATTCTGTCCAAGTCACTGGGAAATATCTCACAGAGGGGATCAGTTTGAGTTTCTCTGAGAAAGGATAGATGTTTTTGTTGTCAGTCATGCTCAGACAAGTTTAATTATGAAACAGAAAATAAAGTGAACATTGGACTAAGGAAAAGAATAATTCCCTTTATCCATTGCTGGTTGAGGACAATTGAGCCTGTACTCTCAGGTGTGGAGATGTTAGAAGCTTTCTCGATTGTGAGGTGTGCTGACCTTTGGCTGAAAGCAAATCAAGAGGTGAATTCCTAAAGGACTCCAAGGTCAGGGTCCCTCTCAGCTAGACTGAACTTTAGACAGGCTTCTCCCAGATTCTACACCCTTCCTCTCCCTACTTGAGAGCATTTGCTTTAGAAAACATGTAATTGTATACTCTTTCTCTGTCTTTTTGAAATTTAAATATGTTAAAAGCCCAAGACAGTCTTTCTCAAAGACCTGGGAGCCATCCATTTGAACGGTAATCATCAAAGAAAATGTCACCTCTTTCTTCCAGTTTGTGGGAGAGTAAGAGCTCAACTTCCACACAAGGCTTCCTCCAAGTTTGTTTGTTTTTTGTTTTGTTTTTTACATTTCATTTATTTACTTATTTTTGGCTTAGTGGGTCTTTGATGTTTTGCATGGGCTTTCTCTAGTTGCGGTGAGCAGGGGCTGCCCTTAGTTGCAGAGTACCGGTGGCTTCTCTTGTTGAGAAGGACAAGCTTCTCTTGTAGACAGGACACGCTCTAGGTACCTGGGCTCCAGTAGTTGCAGAGCCCATGGGCTTCAGTAGGTTGCAACACACAGCCTCAACAGCGGCAGCTCTCCAACTCGGCGGTTGTGGTTGCACAGGTTTAGTTGACCCATGTCATTTGGAATCTTCCCAGTCTAGGGATCAAACCTGTGTCTCCTGGATTAGTGGGTGGATTCTTATCCCCTGTGCCACCAGGGAAGTCCCTTCCTCCAAGTTTTAAAACTACCTTCTGTCAAGAAGATAGGAGAAAGTTTACTTTTCCTTTCAACAAGGCCACTAAGAAAACGCAGATGGCCTATGACACCCCCCTCCACCCCACCCCAACTCTCAAAACCTCTCCTGCCCTGCCATCTGTTTCCGTGGACTTGAGCTCAGATTGAGTTCTGATCTCTCTCCCCTAGAGCAACTGCTTTGATAAAGCCTTCCTTACCTTCCAGTACAATTCTGCTTTGATCAGATTGATCCTTTCGAACTTTAGGATCATACTACGTAGCAGCATGTGCAATTCACTAGTAATGTTTAGCAGAGGGTGGATCTTATTTTACAGCAAAAGAATGGTGATGTGGCCATGTGTATTTAATCTATGTTTGTATCCAGGGTACTGCTGACACTAGCAGATTCAGAGCCATCATGTGCTTGGTTTTGTTAAAATACTCAAGAATTTTTTATAAAAGGAACTTTGGGCACTGTCAAACACATTCTTTCTATAGTTTTTCAAATAACTGCTCACTTAGCAAATATGAAATCATCCTCCTCTCTCAAAATGTGTGGCCCTTGTATGAAAGTTTTTAGGCTGATGAAAATATTGGGTATCTTGATAATATTGTCACGTGGATGCTTATGTTCCTCAAGCTCACTGAACTATACAATTAAAATAGGTGAATTTTATTGTATGTAAATTGTACTTTCTTACTGAAGTATACAAATTTTAATAAAGTAGAAAATAGATTTTTTTTTCTTTAACTAACAAAAATCTGTAAAAACAACAAAACGTTTTGGTCTTTGTTGCATTTCTTTGGCTTCTCTTTCCTCAGCTATTTCATAGAAGCAATCAAAACAAAATCAGTTGTCACTGTTCTCGAAAACTACTTTAGCAAGTAATAAGTTAATTTATAAAAACTAATTTCCAATTTTTTAATCTATTATAGGTCTGTGACGTATAAATTGCCATCAGAGAAGATTCTACTTAATTAATTTGAAAATATGTAGTTCTCATTTTTATTTGGTTCTTTGGTAAGATTATGTTGTTTCTAATATTCAGCAGCTTCTTTAGAAAAACTGTGGTAAGTCTGCATCAATTTTTCAGTGTCCTCTAGTTTCATATCTGGTAAATAACACAAATATTTGAAAAAGTAAGGGTAAAATAGGTGCTTACTCAGTGCCTGAAGCACCTTTCCTTCAAAATTAATAGATATTACTCCCATTTTTCAAGGATGTTCTTCCAGTGTCCCAGTTTTAGCAAACAACTTTGTCTGTTGTTACTTTTCATTTACTTTCTTGTAACCTTTCATTTTGTAACTGAGAGAAGTATGCTATGAAAGAAGTCCATGTTTAAGAGCCTTAGTGGAATTTATGCATTTTGCTAATTTATCTGACATATGTCTAGGTGAATCATGACTAAAATTCTCCTACTTATGACCTTTAGTTTTGAATATGTAAGTAGTTAAAAGCACGATCGATTCAATTTTTAATTCCACAGACTACTGTTATATGGCTGGTTATTTTAGAGACACATATACTTCGAGTTTCAAAAAGCTAAAATATAAAAATTGTAACTATTTGGAGGTTGAATCAAATTGCATCATTAAAAATATTTGTATTTTAATAAAGAGCAAAAGAAGGCTGTATTTGTAATTTTCCTTGCAAATATATAATAGTAGAAAATAACCACATAGCAATTTGTTTTGGATGAAATATCTCACAATAGGATTTCAGGTGTTCAGGTGTGGAGTCTGAGGATTTAAGTCTCCTGTACTAATATATGCATAACAAAACACATGTATTTGAGACCATTGCATAAGGTGCTAAATAAGATATTATAGGGTTCACAAAGGTAACCAGGATATTACAGGGAATATATCGCATGAAAAACATTTGACAAAATTTAAGAGAAGAAAAGACATAGGAAGAACAGACACGACAAAGAGACAAATATGTTCTGTGTGGGCACAAATGGTAGATGAAAAGAAATGAATGTGAGTTATAGGGATGCAGATGGCAGCTCAATAGAAGAGGAAAATTTTAATAGAGTTTTCCAAAGAGGGAAATGGCTGCCTCAGATGCTGATACATTTTCATAAACTTCCTAATGCTTAAGGTACCCAAGTAAAGTTTGTCTTACTACTTATTAATGTTATACAGAAGATTCAAACACTGAATTCTGTATAAAATAATGTTAAATGGACTCCCAGCATTCTAACAACCTCTCAGGCAGGGTAGCCAAGCTCATTTGTTCAAGTGCTCTGAGACTATTTCCTGCTGACCTGGAGACCATGATGAGAATGACCTAAAGGCTCTGTGCTTCATCCAGGAAAGATAAAATGGACTCAGGCATCTCAAATGGCAGCAGATTTACAAGTCTCTGCTCTGAACTGCATAATTCTGTGTCTCTTGTGAAATCCCCCATCCTTTTTCTAATCAAGGAGTATCCTGCAAATGAACTGGTGCAGTAAACATAGCTTAGCAATGCTTAGATTCCATTTTTCTTTTAATGTAACAGAAGTAGATGTCAATTCTCATATCAGCTGCTAATTGAACTTAGTTTGTCCAGAGATGACTGTTGGTCATCTATAAGCCCTATAGATTTGAGTGTCAAGTTTACCCAAATAAGATATAAGGGCTTCTGCTCTTTTCCTCAATCATCTCTCTCCACTCCACTTTCTTCCTTTCTTTCCACCATCCCATTATTCTTTTTTTTCTTCCAAACAAGTTCACTCTTCAAACCAAAACAAGAAAAATAAGAAAATTATCTCGTCTTCCACAGCATTCCATCTCCAGTTCATTTTCTTCTTCTTCCCTATGGATGGTGTCTTCACCTTTCCTTTTCCTATAGTGGATCTAATTTCCTTCCTACCTTCCTTCCCTGAACACTTAATACTTTTCAGACACTTAAGAACACAAGGTGAAATAAAGTATGGCTTCCTTTCTCAAGGGGGTCACAGTATACCTTCCTTTCTCTATGCCCTTATGTGAGGGAACACTTTTAAAAGACTAGAGTGGGAAGAAATAAGCCCACAGGCAGCAAGGTGTAGGCTGACTTTTTAGTGCAAAAAGCGTTGAGTCCCAGGGATGCCCTATAAAACAATCATTCTTTTTCAGGATATTCATCATTGTGTATTTCTTCAGAAAAGTAAGTTCCATGTTTAAAATGCATTTTGTGCCTAATTAAGTAAACCAACACGGAGGTATAACAGGTAATTCACTTCCTGCCCTGTTCTTAACTTTTGGAAGAGAATCACAGAGCTCTTCAAGATGACTTGCTTTCCTTAAAATCACTACTCAAGGAAATTGAACTATTTCTACCCAGCACTAAAGAAATAATTAAGTTGCTAGATGAGGCCTTGAGCAAAAGGACAAGTGTTAAACTGCCCTGGTTCTCTGGCTATTTTCAGCACTACAGAGGAGAGCAGAGTAAATAAAAAAAAAAATCAGTAGGTGGCTAAAACTCATCAAGGAGAAACCTCCACTCTCACTAACTTTAATCCCTTTTTTTTTTAAGTGGCAAAACACTTTGCCTCTTAAAAAACACATTCAATACTCACCAAGCTCCAATGTACTTCCTCTCCAATATTTCATGTCTTCATTGCCTTCCCTTCACTCCTGTTAATATCCTATCTAAATTTTTTATCTTCATCATCACATTCTTTTATATAACCTTTGGTAATACCAACCAGGCTCTAGACCTAAAAGTGTTGAAATGTTTCATTCTAAACACCAAACCTTTCATGACCAGTTGACGTATGAAGTTACAGGTCAAAATCCCTTATAATATTTACACACTACAACGTCAACACAGCTAATGCATTTTCATTATTTTAATAACTATCTCCCATTGTGCTAGCCCAAGGCAATGCAATAGTGAGCAAAAATAGACACAGTAGACTTGCAAGCAATATAAGAAAAACATATTAATCAAATAATTGCAAAAAGAAAATTTAACTAAGAGAAAGTACTGTGGGGGGTTTTAATGGGGAGATTGGACCTTGGCAATTTTTTTCTTGCCTACGTCCAGTTCTTGAGGGGATGATGCTTGATCTAAGAGCTCAAGGGCGTATGAGTTACTCAAGGGCAAGAGAGAAGGAAGGAATTCCCTGGCAGGAGGAGCCATCAGACTTCAATGCCTAAAGTCCCCAGCGTACCCAGAGCTCTGGAGCAGAAACTACTTGTTAGAGAAGTTTTCCACTGGGAGAAATGATGAAGCTGTTACCACCTCCTTGCTTATCATTAGCAAGGAGCTGTCCCCCGCCTCTCCCAAAAACTTTGATCATGGTCCAAAAGCTGAAGGAGACTTTAAAATTGTGAGACACTGGAGGCTCTCATATAACTATGTTCCTGGTAGGTGGACAGGGAGTCCTTTCTTCAAGATGGACTTGGACAGTGCTTCTCCATGTTGTTAAAAAAAAAATCAACCATGTAAATTTATTAGCTCCATTCGATGATTTGCGAATTGAGCAACATCCAACCTAGCAGATACTGTTATTGAACCAGATCCATTTGCCTAATGCATAGCAAGGCAAGTGCTGAGACGCAGAGGTTTACAGCCAAGAAAGAGTTTATTCCCAAGGCAGCCAAGTGAGGATACAGGAGGAGTCTCAGAACTCTGTCTTCCTTAATGTGATGACTCTCAGATCCTTCAGATAGACATTCCTACTTGTAAAACTTGCAATGGAGACAAAGTAGGACTCTTCAGGGCCTTCCTGGGGAAAAGCTTCTATGTCCCTCAACTTTTGTTTATAGAAAAGCTTTTGCCTCCTAGGCCTTCCTCTAGTTCCAAATAATGAAGTTAATCAGAGAAGCAAGAAAATACAGAGGAAAAAAAAAAGGAAAGCAGTCAAGCAAGACAAAATAATAATAGCTTAGCCATAAAACAAACTCAAGGACCTTTAGTTCCTTTTCAAGGGCTATAGATAATATCCTGAGCCATATCTTTGAGTGGTTTTGCAGATACTAAAAACCCCTGTCAGGTGGAGAAGTTAACTGCCTGTGACCACCAGCATAAATACACTAGACCAGTTGGAACCAGAAGGTTGAGGATTGAAATTCCCAAAACATCATCCAGTTACCTCACCATCAACCACTCAGAAAACTGTGCATGAGCTGATCATGGACCATGTAACTCTCTTCCTCTGTCTTTAAAAATCCCTTCCAGAAAGCCATTGAGGAATTTGGGTCTTTGGAGCATGAGGGTCCCATTCTCCTTGCTTAGTACCCTGCAATAATTGCAGCACTTTCCTTCACCACAATCTGGATCAGTAGATTGGCATTGCTGAACATCCAGTAAATGAGCCCAAAGTTGGGTCAGTAGCACAGCAGGATCTTTTTAAAAAGATGTGCACACATCTCAAAGATGCAGAGAAACAATTTACAGGTTTACCAAAAAACAAAAAAATGTTCTGAGAAAAAGGAAGAAGGAACATCTCTTCCCTTATACATACCGGGAATTAAGTCTCTTACTTTTAATAATTATATGTCCTGACAGTTGATTGGAGGGAATGAAGGAGGCAAGGGTTTCAAGTGAAAGCACAGACCAAATAATCCCATTGACATAACCAGTGAACTGTTGCTATGAGGAGGAGGCCAATGCAACAGACAGTGACCCAGTCTGGTTACTGCAAACTTGATGAATGAAAAACAATAATCATTTTCTTTTGAAATCACAAAAATAAATAATTCTGCTACTCTAAAGACACAAAATAAATTTATATGAGGAATCAATCAAATTTAGTATGAGCATTTATAAAAGTCAAGTCTACAAACAGAAATAAATTTTGTAACTATTGTCATCATCTTTCTTCATCTTATCTGAGTGTATGTTGCTGAAAACAGAAGTTGGCATATTAGACTCAATGTTATTGACATGTTTAGAAGAAATTGGCTAGCTCAGTTTGCAATGTTTAAATTCTTAAGAGATTTGACTTTATAAAATATTAGTGCTTATTAATTATACAATCAGTATTAAATATTTAGAAGAATAAGTTAGATATTTTAAAGTTAAATGCATTGACTATCAAAGTGAATGCAAAAATTCAAAAGTCCTTTGGATATTTAAGATTTCAGCAACACAGTTAAGCCAAAACTGGCACTCCCACCTGCTGAGGGGGTCAATTCTAAGACCTCAGTACCTTCTTGGAGGACTGAAAGAAGTTACTTGTATTTCTCCGAATACTAACAGTATCAGGGCCACCTAGCATAGCACCTGTCACAAAGCAATTGCTCAGTTAAAGTTGGCAGAATGGCTTGTTTTGCTTCAGGTGTATTATGCAGCTGAGCTCCTATTCTGAATCAGAACTTAGGAATACAGTAGCTGGGAAAGGTGCCATCACTAAGAATGGACATGTCACGACTAGAACACATTTGTGGTCTCCTATGTGTTGGTGAGAGCAACAGTTGCTTCTGTGAAAAAAATGTAAAAGCAGAAACACTTAGTGTGACTCTTTCTCTTCAGATCCCAGGAGCTTCGGGATCTGGAGTCTCCCATCAGGGTGGAGAGGTAAGACTCAGCCCAGCAAGCCCGTAGCTCTGATTCTCCACTCTCATCCTCCAGGTGTAGACATGGCCAAGTCCAAGAACCACACACGCACAGCCAGTCCTGAAAATGACACAGAAACAGCACAAAGAAATCCCAATCGGGATTCCCCTTGCAGTCCAGTGGCTAAGACTCCACACTCCCAGTGCAAGGGGCCAGGGTTCGATCCCTGGCCAGGGAGCTAGATCCTGCATGCCGAAACTAAAGATCCCACATGCCGCAACAAAGACTAAACGGCCTGCTTGCCACAACTAAGACTGGCACAGCCAAATAAATAAATAAAATTTTTTAAAAGTTATGACCCTGATCGTGATGACACGAGTCTTTTAACGGGATGGACTGTAAGTTCTCAAGGAACTTGCTTTACCAAAATGCACAACAAGAAGGGCCTGAAGAAGGCACAGGTCAACGACACCAAGGCCATGAATGCACGTGTTGAGGCTGTCAAGGCTCCAGTGAAGCCTAAGGAGGTCAAGCCCAAGATCCCAAAGGGTGGCAGCTGCAAGCTAAGTTGACTTGCCTACACCACTCACCCTAAGCACAGAAAACCCACTCATGCCTGCATCACCAAGGGTCTTGGGCTCTGCTAGCCAAAATCCCAGGCCAGGACCGAAACCAAGGCCAAGGTCACAACTGCAGGTGTAGCTGCAACCCCAGCTCAGGCTCAGGCTCTCAAAGGCGCCAGGCACCCACAAAGCCTCCAGAGTACAGGCCTTCATCTGCCAGTGTGAGGACAGAAGGACTGCTGTGACCCCTGGGCTGCCGTCTGCAGGGGATTGGTGTCCTCCTGTGCTATTTGACAAATAAACCTGAGGCAGGATCTGTCAGTCAAAAAGAAAAAAAAAAAGGTTGATTCTGATATTGTCCAGCTGCACTGCAGTTGTGTGTGTTGTCAACCTGATGTGAGATAATTTACCTTCGGCAGGGACCACCTATGCTGGTAGTTGGCAGGAAGCCCGTCTGATGCGCTTCCCTGGTGGCCCAGACAATAAAGAATCTGCCTGCAATGCAGGAGACCTCGGTTCAATTCCTGGGTCAGAAAGATTCTCTGGAGAAGGAAATGGCAACCCACTCCAGTATTCCTGCCTGGAGAATCCCACGGACAGAGGAGCCTGGCCGGCTACAGTCCATGGGGTCGCAAAGAGTTGGACACAACTGAACGACTAATACACACACACAAGCCCATTATATAGTTGTGCATAAGCATGGGCAACTCCAAGAAATGGATGCTGAATAAACTGCAGACACACAGATCATGAACCCTGTGCTAAATTAGGCTGGAGATAAGAATAAAAGGATCCAGAGAAAAGGCATAAAAAGGGGAGTTTAAACCTGAGCCAAGTAAAGTAAGCAGCATAAGACTGTATCTTTATAACTTTGACTATCAACAGTTTGCTTCTTGATGCCCTCACGCTGGTCTAAAAATTAGATGTGACCTGGAAGAGATTCTGAATGCCTCATGGAGGAGACAAAAAGAAAACTATTGTGAATTTGTGCACATCTTAAATCTTAAATTGAAAGTGTTACCTGTTTTACACTTGGAGTTGTTCTAAGGGCAGAATCCCAAAAGCAAAGTGTTCTGAAGCCCTCAAACTCCTTGCCCTCTAAATCTGTATTCCCTGGCAAGGGCCAGCAAAATTTACGCGAAACAAATCCAGTGGAACCAGGAGGAGAAGCTTTCTGTCTGCTGGCAGCCCTAAGAGTGTCAGGAGATAATTTCCAGCTTATTTACCTTGCATTATGAGACAGTTACAGATGTATTACAGCTCTCCTCAATCACTTACTTACAAGCATATTAACTTTCCTAGCAGCTGAGTAATATCTCACTATTTGAGAAAGAGAGGAGACGTGTTAGTGATTAAGTGACTTAATAAACAATCTGTCACTTTTCAAGTTTCATAAACCTGAGCACATTTATGAAGGACAAGGAGGTAGGCTCCTTTGTGTGTTTGATATAAAGCTTATGAGAGGTGAGGGAAGGATAATTTCAGGGTCTCCTAGATTCCCTTTCTCATTTAAACGTACTCTCTGACAAAGCAGATAAAAATGAAATCTGTTTAGAAAATAGTTTCCATATTTGTTATTGAGCAAATAAGGGAAATAAGAAATTCTATACATGCTTATATTCATATCACACACACACATATCACTGGTGTTAGGGGTGAGGCCAAAAAGTTTTAGCCAAAAAGAATCTGCCCGCTCTAGACTGCTCAGTTCCAGCTCTGCCATTTTATTTGCTGCCTGTGTGACCCTAGGCAGGTTAGATATATCAGTCCTGTAATTCTGTCTCCTTCTCCATATAATGAGGGTAACTTTCCCCTTATGGTTGTTAGAAAGATTAAAAGGATCTTTAAAAACACTTAGAACACTGTCTGGCAAATAAGAAAGCATGCAATAAGTGGTGACAACTTTTATTTATCAAAAGTAGCCCCCAAATTAACTTGGTTAGGCAAGTCAGACTAAGTAAATTTACCATTAATTCATGTCTATGGGAGAGTAGAGGGTATTTATTTGCAATGGCCTTGATGCTGTGTTGATACCTCTCTTCAGCAAGATGAATTGGGGCTGGATCTGCTTTTTTTTATAACAAATTAGTATGGAATCTCCAGAATCTTCTCTGCATTCTTGTCCCATAAGATCTTAATGGTGTGAAGTCAGGAGAAAACATAATTTTCCACTTTTTCATATTCTGGGTAAACCAGAGTTCCTTGCAGATCTCATAACTTGCCTGTGACATCTTTATCAGTAAAACAGAGGGGAATAATCTTACTTCATAAGTAGGATGTCACTGTTTCTTTCTTCCACAACTGAACTCTGCTAGTTAAAATGGAATAGTTGGAAGAATGAGTCCTTGAATTACATACCACTCTGTGCTTGAAGGACATTTTCCAATAAGCAGCAACAGCCAGGATAGTAATTTTAAATCTGGCTTTAGCGAACATCACAAAATCTCAAGAGTCTAAACTAAGCTGATTGTTAATCTGAATAAGAAAAAATACAATAGCATTAATCATATACATTATTTCCTGAGAAATGTGCAACTGAGTTCCGGAAGCTACGCTGGATTTCCTTATAAGGCTCTGATTTTTCTCCCAGTGTGTGGTCAGTGCATTGCTTGAGGCACAAAATTTCTCACTATGTTCATTGCAGAGCCTGTGATATGCTTGTCGATGAAGAAAAGGGATCCAAACAACACTGCAAAGTGTCATGTTGCACAAAATCTTGAGAGTGTGATTGTAAGAGAAGCTACTCAACTTTAAACCATCATTTTTTTGCATTCACCTATATTTGACAGAATTCCTGATAAACCTCTCTTACACATCTCTATGGATTGCTTAGTTGTTATTTTTAAAGATCCAGCTTATTTCATGAGACACAAATAAGATTCCCTTGGTGTCAGCAGTCTCCTGGATACTGGCTCACTTGCATAGCTGCCGTACTAAATGGAGTTTTGGGGTCTTTCAGTCCCCTGACTGAGGCCAACCAGTCACTTGCCCTGAGAATGCCAAGCTCTGAACCCTTGATTGTGCACTGCCAGGCCAATCTGCTGCCCGGCCAGAGTTTCTGCCTCCTTCTACATCTAAATTTAGATGAAGCACTATATCATAGGAGAGGACAGTAAGAGCCAAATGATGCCTCCCAGAATATGCAGTAGTTGACTCCCACAAAGAGTAAACGGTTACTTATGGGAAGCAAAAAATTAGAGCGTGTGTGCTCAGTCATGTCCAACTCTTTGCAACTGTATCCCACCAGGCTCCTCTGTCCATGGGATCCTCTAGGCAAGAAAACTGGTGTCAGCTGCCTTGCCTTCCTCGAGAGGATCTTCCCAACCCAGGGATCGAACCTGTACTTTCTGCATTTCAGACAGACTCTACAGCTGAGCCACTGGGGAAGCTCAAAAATGAGAGTTGCGTAAATAAGTTCCTGCTCCTTCCTCCCTCCTTTCGATGCCCAGAGTCACAATCTCTTACTCATTGTCACCCTTCAGAGCTGTCCCTGAGTCCAGCAATGTCCTTGCTAAGCTGGTACGCCTGGGTGCAGCCTGCCACGAAGTGGTCCCCAGCCTGGCCATGAACTCTTGCCGTTCACCCCTACATTGCCTCACTTCGCTCTCCTGACCCGTGCTGTGCTGGGCTGGGTTTCACCTTCAAAACTGCGGGGTTATCACTTTTATCTTTGCCCCAGGCTCTCCTTTCTAGAGAAACTGGGCAATGACAGTTCCATTTTTCTTGTATTTTGAGATAATGAGACATCTTATCACTTGATATTTTTTGTCTTCCTGAATAGAATTGAGACTTTGGGGGATTAAGAACACTAGCACAGTAAATTAAAGCGAGCTAAAATCTTGCTATAAGCTATAAGAACAAACACCAGGGGCTGGGGAAAAAACATAATTAAATGTCTACTTTCACCTTGTTGGGAGGCCAAGATAATTCAGAGCAGAGCAATGCATGTATTTATAAATGTCCTTAGAAAGAAAGAAAAATAAAATTTGTTTAACAAGACTCACACCTTTGACTTTTCAAGAAACATGGGAAGAGGCCAGCACCTGGAGGTCAGAGGAAGGATGGTTATGGAAGCACAGATGATCACTCGTGGCACACAAAATACACTCAGCAAAGGCAGGAATAAAATGCTATTCTACACAACAGTAAATACTCATTTACAAAAGACAAGAAACAATTTTCTGACTCTACAACAAAATAAGCAACTGGGTCACATACCTGCTGAAGTTTGTTAGCTTGTTTGTTCTCGTTCGCCTCTGGTTTATTTCTTGAGAAAGGAATGTAATGTAGTTTGCAACCCTCTACCTCCTCCAAGTCCACTCCTCCAAAAAAATCATGAGATTCACTGCATGGCCCTTTAGTTCCCTCTGTTCAGCCCAACAGAGAAAACCAATAAGATGGTAGCCCAACAACTACCTTTTAAATTTTCTCAAACACAGGATTTTTTTTCCAGGTGATTCTCTATTTTGATCTTTCTGATTAAATGTTAGTCACTCAGTCATGTGTGACTCTTTGCAACCCTATGGACTGTAGCCCACCAGGCTCCTCTGTCCATGGGATTGGGAAGCCATTCCTTTCTCCAGAAGGATTTTGCTGACCCAGGGATCAAACCTGGGTATCTCACATTGCAGGCAGATTAGTATTTACAAAATTCTTCAGCCATAACAGTACAATACATGATATTACAGGATACACTACAAACATATCCATGCAATTTCCCCAGGATTTTTATAATGTGAACAAAGGTAAATTTAACAATTTTTTCTAGTCTTTCACCCTGGATTACATAATTTTAAAGTGTTTAAGAGTATAGAACATTACAGAGAAGGTGTACAAATACAAGATTTAAAATGAAATAACTAAACATAGCTTGACTATCAACTCTTTTAACTGAATACAAACTATAATGAACCTCACAAAACAGCAAGAGGAAAACCCTCTTGAATTTTCAGGTCCACGGCTGTTCCTTATTTATTTCATAGCTGATGACTCTACTGAATGGAATTGCAGCAGGGCAGAATATGCTACCCTCAAATATGTCACTTTGGCATAAGGATTATTTCTGAGCTAAAGAAACAAAGCTAGTGAAGGTGATGGAATTCCATGCCATCACTTCAAGGCAAATAGATGGGAAAGCAATGGAAAGAGTGACAGACTTTATTTTGGGGGCTCCAAAATCACTGCAGATGACTGTAGTCATGAAATTAAAAGATGCTTGCTCCTTGGAAGAAAAGTTATGACCAACCTAGACAGCATATTAAAAAGCAGAGACATTACTTTGCCAACAAAGGTCTGTCTAGTCAAAGCTATGGTTTCTCCAGTAGTCATGTATGGATGTGAGAGTTGGACTATAAGGAAAGCTGAGCACTGAAGAATTGATGCTTTTGAACTGTGGTGTTGGAGAAGACTCTTGAGAGTCCCTTGGACTGCAAGGAGATCCAACAAGTCAATCCTAAAGAAAATCAGTCCTGAATATTCATTTGGAAGGACTGATGCTAAAGCTGAAACTCTAATACTTTCGCCACCTGATGCACAGAACTCACTTATTGGAAAAGACCCTGATTCTGGGAAAGAATGAAGTTGGGAGGAGAAGGGGACGACAGAGGATGAGATGGTTGGAAGGCATCATGGACTCAATGGACATGTTTGAGCAAGTTCCAGGAGTTGGTCATGGACTGGGAGGCCTGGCATGCTGCAGTCCATGGGGTTGCAAAGAGTCAGACACGACTGAGCAACTGAACTGAACTGAACTGAAAGGCACTTAAAAAAATAGCAGATAAGAGAAGGCCATTCTAATCTCCCCTCTTCTTTCTAAAAACAGGAGATAAAACACGTCTGTGAAAGGTGCCTTCGCTGTACCAAGAACCAACTCATTGAAAAAGACCCTGATGTTTGGAAAGATTGAAGGCAGGAGAAGGGGAAGACAGAGGATGAGATGGCTGGATGGCATCACCGACCCGATGGACATGAGTTTAAGTAAGCTCTGGGAGTTGGTGATGGACAGGGAAGCCTGGTATGCTTCAGTCCATGGGGTCACAAAGAGTCAGACACAACTGAACAACTGAACTGAACTGAACTATACCAAGAGAACATTCTTCCATGGGAGTCAAAGCCAAGAGAATTCTGTACAAACAGACCTACGTAAAAGAATTTTCATCTTCCTTTAGCCTCCCCATATATTTTAATTACTTTTCCATAATTGTCTGTCTTTGTTCAACCTAGTAAAAAAAATACTTAGGGTTCATCATTTCTTTGGGTCCTTTTTGCCTTAGGTAGTCTCCCGCATGACATAAACCACATACATTTGTTAGCTTTTCTCATGTTAATCTGTCTTATGTCAGTTTAATTTTCAGGTCCAGGCAAAAAAAAAAAAAAAAAGCCTTATAACAGTAGAGGTAAAAATTTGTCTCCCTTACAAGTTCCATTTCCCTTCTCCTTCACCTCTACAGCACAATCTGACTCCGGTTCACCTACTGCTTGGAGCAGAATCAATGACAACAGCTGCTCCTGTGAGCAACCAGCGTCCCCAGCAGCTGATCCACACGGAAGAGAAGCTAATCAGTTGACATGGGATATAGCAATCAACTAAACATTCTTTTCCAATTCTGCATAGGCTGTTTAGCACTAAATATTATTTCATGGTTCCGGATTGACTAGGCGAACAACCGTGATAGAAATGGGAATCAGCGGCTTATGTTTTCCCATAAAAGTGAAAAGTGTTTATGGTCACCCTAAATGATAACTACTTAATCTTCATCCTACTGCAGCATTTGACACTCCTGTCTTTAAAATTTTTTATCTCTACTCCATTAAAAAAAAAAAAAAAAAAAGTTCCCTCTCCTGAGCTCTCCATAGCATATAAATGATCATAATTTATTTGCCACTAAAGCTAGAAAATGTTAATGTCCTCTTACAATCTCTCATTTCCTTTGCCCTCTTTTTTCACTGCTACTGGCCTATTCCACTTCCTGTAATTTCTCACCAGGACAATGGCTTCTAACACTTATTCCTGCTTCTGGTCTCCCTCAACTCCAATGTATCCCAGTGTATCACAATATTTTTATAATCCATTCTTTAACATCCATCACACCGGCTCGGAAGTCACCTAGAGGTCCTCATTGCCAGTCCCACCGGCTCTTTAGTTACTGTTCGAGACACATCCATTTCACAGCACCATGGCTGATGCAATTTCTCCTACCTAAAATCCTGTCTGTCTCATTTGATAAAATCTGTGTCACCACTTAAGCCCTGATTCAAATGTATTCTTTTCACTGAAACTTTCCAAGGCTTTCTGGCCCAGGCATGATTCACCACTGCTTTCTCTATATTCCTACAGTAAATCATCAAACCTTTTATAGATTTTAACAAATGCATATTATTAATGACTGCATTTCAGTCTTTCTTCAATTCCTCATCAGCTTAAGTTATTGCAATTATAATCCTTCCTGAGCTCTGTCACTGGCCTATGTGTATATATATATCTCAATCTTTTTCCTTTCTCCATGAGACAAAAAGCAGAATCGTCACCATTTTCTTATCCTCAGTGTCTCCCACTGGTGTCTTGCTCACAGAAAGTCCTGATAATATAGTTTCTCAAAAAGTTATATTACAAAACAATTCAAATTATGTAATTTGGGCTTTTGGATAAGCACCTCACTTTTTTTCATAATCCCTCTTGGTCGCTTAATTACAATGTCTCATACTACTCACACTTGGAAACAGACCCTAGCCTTTAGAGACACAGGAGTATCAACTGAATTTGATGAATACTGAGGAAGAATACTAATTTAATTAATCATGTAATTCTTTGTCTCTTAATTTGAAAATAAGCTAACGATGCTTTTTTTGTTGTATTTTTTTATTTGATGGAGAAGAATAAAATAAAAAATGCACAGTTAAAATATTACCTACTTGTTTACTTACTTAGTTTTATTACTTTCCTTCAGTGTCCCGGATATGGCACCATGCTTCTTGTGGTGAGGGTTAAAGCATGCAAAGTCCAGTAAGACACCAGAACTGCCTCCAAGATATTTACAGGCTGGCACAGTCCTGGATGGCCTTCCCTGGTGGCTCAGGAGTAAAGAATCCACCTGCCAATGCAGGAGACACAGGTTCGATCCCTGGGTACAGAAGATCCCCTGGAGTAGGAAATGGCAACCCACTCCAGTTATCTTGCCTGGGAACTCCCATGGACAGAGGAGCCTGGCGGGCTACAGTCCATAGGGTCACAAAAGAGCTGGAGGAAACTTAGTGACTAAATAACAACAATCCCAGACATATCAACAACTCAAATCCAAAGCCAAGGAATCAAATGATAAATAGGGGCATGAGCAGTGATGGGAAAGGACAAAATGGGAGAAATTAGTTCAAGGTGAAAGACCAGAACATTTTTATGGAGGAGGTGACTATTTAGAGAATATTTTACCAAATCAGGCCGGTTGGTCACTTTATTTGCAATGAGGATAAGCTTACTTTGGAGTCTATCATTGGAGATCTGTTCTTTTTTCCCACCTCAAACAGCAACTTTGTTTCCCTCTGTTTCATCCATTCCATCATTTCACAAAATAATAGAGACTTGCGTATCAGTTTTACTTGTTATTCACTGTTTAACTATTGTGGTAGATAATTATCTGAGAAGTTAGACATTTTTAAGCATGACTGAACAGGAAGGGTAGATCTTTCATCAAGTTAATTCCCTCCACAACGCTATTATAGCATTTCTGAACTCAGGATCATTTGCAACAGCTGTTTGGAGAAAAATCTCAAAGAAAACCTTCAAACTGCACTGATTATGTTTTGTGAACAAATGTCAGCTTTTCTTATGAATTGCTCAAATGCTAACACTTTTTAAATTGTTTTGAAATTGTTAAATTCACTAAAGAAAATAGTATAGTGTATCACTCTGGATGTAAAAATTAGTTGTACATAAATGACCATTCATTTATTGATTGGAATATTACCAGACTCACCACTTTTGTAGACTACCTAAAATTGCTATCTTTAAAGAAAAAAAAAAAGGATAGATGTTTTTAGGACCTTCCTAATAGTCCAGTGGCTAAGACTTCATGCTCCCAATGCAAAGGACAGCGTCTGATCCCTGAGTTCGCATGCCACAGCTAAAAAGATTCCATGTGCTGCAAATGATTCGTGCAGTCAAATATATAAAATAAATATTTTTTAAAATGAGGACTTAAAAGTTTTTTTAAAAACACATTTAAAAATGGATTTCTCTAATATTGATTTCTAAAACAAAGTAATTACATTACTATTTTTATGTCATCAGCAAAAGAATACTAAAATGTTTTAAAATGTCTCAAATTACTTACAACTTCTTCCCTGCATCCCTAACAACCTCCCAATTCCCAGAATATAATTTACAACACTTTCTGATATAATCAACGGACATAGGGACTCTTGTTCATATTAAATTTATTCTTAGAGTAAATAAAAATCTAGAAATTGATCAATGCCTAAAGTTGCTAAACTAAAAAAGCAACTTACAACCTGGAGAGAGCAATTATTGTGATGGAAGAGGCAGAGAATTGAAAAATATGTTGTGTTCTCTAAATGTACTCCATTATAAATTTTATGACTAAACTTTCAAAATTTTAAAAATATTCAATGTATCATTAATGTATTAATGCCAAGAGAAGATAAACAATTAAAGAAACTTCCTAGACCACACTCCCCAGGCAATGTAAACTACGTGTCACTATTATTAAATAAAGTATTTGCTTCTCACTATAGGCAGTGTTGATTAACAGAAGTGTTATTGGAATCTCACTTAACAACTCTGTTGTTGGGTAAAATCTGTTAAGTGTCTGCCTCAGTTTTCTTAAACATATATCCTATATACAGTACTGCCAAAAAGCTTCAAAGAATAAACACTGTGTGCAGGTTTTTTAGAAAAAAGCTATGATTCCTTATAGTAGTGATCATGCCATTTACAACAATGCTCTATATAACATTTTACAATAACACTGAGATATCACTCCTATGGGGAAAGCTTCTTGGTAGCTTCTGCATGGAATTCAAAAAAGGAAAAACCAGAAAATCAGCCTGTGATAGTTTTAACCTCAAAAGGGAAAGAAAATATAACCAAGTTTGTATCCTGATCCTAACACCTTCAAGCCATCTATCCTAGATCACATTTTTCGAGGATAGTGGTAATATTAAGGACTTCAAAAAAGTCCCAGCAAAAGTGACAAACACAGAGGGAGAAAGACAGGAATACAATCCAGTAGTGTGACCTTTCATACTCCTCCAGCTGCAAGAAGATTCCAGAGACAGACAAAGAGCCCATTATCTATAAATCATTATTCTTATTATAATCCATATTTATAAGGCTGTGAGATTTTGCAAATGATCTGAATTGAGGTCATTAGTTATCATTTCTTAAATTAAATTTGAAGATGAATTAGGATAGCCAAAATTCCTGAGCTATCCTAAAGTTAAACAAAGGGAAATAAATTTTAAATGATTCCATCTCCTGGTCAAACCATTTGTCTTAACCCTTGGGAAGAACCATGACCTAGAAAAGCAGAATCAACTTGTGACATTAGTTGAAAGGACAGAGAAGGAGTACCCTGCTTAGGTCTTAATAATTTTTTCATATTAATTTTAAGTCAACATCTTGAGATATTCTAGAATAGAGCTAATGCACAAAATTATCTGAATATAATTTTTCTCTTACTGCAGATGAAAAGAACTGTTGGGAGGGTACATGATTTAACCTTTCATATCCTTATATTCTTAAAAAGTAACCTGATTGGATGTGTGAGAAGCAGCTGAAATATTATAGGACACCATGAAGAACAAAAAGAAATAACATTGGCCAAGTAGCACAGACTGTCTATGAAGCAGTGCAGATTCTAATCCTGAGGGAAGTTTACTCTCACCCCAGTGTGAACCCAAAATTTTCTCTAATACTTCTCAGAATTACAACTTTTTCTAGCTGTCTGCCTGTTCTCTCCTTTCAAAGTTAAGGCCTGTATGAAGTCACCCACAGGGGAACCAAGGCAAGTTCAATTTATCCCCTTTTCTAGAAGGTGACCGAAAGCCCTCCCACACAATAAGAGAACAGGAAAAGTTAATGTGGGCAACTGGATTTTTTTGGATTGCATACAAGTATACAGGTAACTTATGTATTTGAAGATGATAGATTCCAATCACAGAAATTTTCTTTCCTGTAAGGAGAAAGAATGCAATAGTTTCAGAGAAATGTCCTAGTTTGCAGATTCATGGAATCACTGATTTTTAGAGCTGCATGGGACACCAGGAGCCATCTACTGTCAACCCTGAGTCTGTGAATGGGTCAATCAGAGATGAGGAAATTGAAAGAACATGTGTAGGGTTGAAAACTTGGCAGATGGGGGGTAAAATGAAAATTTCCTGACTATAAGAAATGCTGCTTTCATTACATCATGGTCTTTAACTTATTTCTTCAGAGGACCATCCCTGAAATAGCTTACTCTAAGTGCTTGAAAACTACTTTGTTGAAATCTTAGAAATTTTCTTGGAAGAATGGATAGATTTAAAGTACTATTGCCATGTCTGGTGCAATCGAACTATCACAATATTCTTTGTGCACTTGTGTGTGTTTGTGAATAAGATCATTTTAATCAAATCAACATATTAATAACATAGGCTGAGAAAGACAACTCAGTGCGACAGAATAGAGAATCCAAAAATAGATCTCAATATATATGGTAATTTAATAAATGACACTGATGGCATTTTAATTGAGGGGAAAGATAGATTATAGCACAATTAGCCATATATCTATAGAAGAAGGCATATGTTGGCCCCCGCATCTGAGAAGATTGCTTTCAGTGTTAAGTAACAAAAACCTCGTGATTCAGTAGCTTAAACAAATGGAGGGTTGTTTTTACAAGTAGGTCTAGGGGAGGGAGTGTAATTTGGTCTATGTCAGCTGCTCAAGGACACAGTCTCCTTTCTCTGCTCCATCATCCTCAGTATTTTGGCTTTCATTTTCACCACTGCAAAATGAAGGCAGAAACTGCAGGCACAATATCCACATTACAGACGAGAAAGTAGGGAAAATGGTTTTAAACGGGGGCTTTAAGGATTTTTACTTGCTTTTAAACTGGTTTTTGTTTTTACTCAGAAAAGAATGCTTTCCCCCATGGCCTTGTGCTTGTAGCCCAATCAGAGTCATATGACCCCGAAACTATAAAGGAACCTGAGATATCAACTCTTAGCTTCCAGCCTTCACAAAAGAGAAATGCCAGAAGGACAGGATTTAAGACATTGTTGGAGAATAAGCCAACCCACAGAGTCTGTCATATGTGAGAGAAAAAAACTTTAAGTATGTTAAAGAATTAAATGTAAATTAAAACATGTTTGTTATTAAAAAAAAAAAACAGCAAAGGAGACTGTATACAAATAACACATGCTGGAGAGGGTATAGAGAAAAGAGAAAGCCCTCCTACACTGTAGGTGGAAGTGTAAAATTGGTGCAGCCACTAGGGAGAACAGTATGAAGTTTCCTTAAAAATTAAAAACAGAGTTGCCATATGATCCAGCAATCCACTCCTGGGCTTATACCCAAAGAAAACCATAATTTGAAAAGATACATGCATCCCAGTGTTCATAGCAACACTATTTATAATAGCCAAGACATGGAAGCAGGCTAAATGTCCATGGACAGTTGAATGGATAAAGAAGATATATATATATATATATATATATATATATATATACATATACAATATTCCATTGTGTATACATAAACATACAATGGAATATTGTGTTCAGTCGCTCAGCTGTGTCCGACTTTTCACGATCCCATGTATAGACTCCTCTGTCCATGAGATTTTCTAGGCAAGAATACTGGAATGGGTTTCTATTTCCTCCTCCACGGGAATCTTCCTGACCCAGGAATCAAACGCAAGACTCCTGAATCTCCTGCATTGGCAAGCAGACTCCTTACCACTGAGCCACCTGGGAAGCCCACAATGGAACATGACTCAGGCATAAAAAAGGATGAAATAATGTTATTTGCAGCACACAGATGCACCTAGAAATTATCATACTAAGTAACTCAGAAAGAGAAAGATAAATATCATATGATATCACTTATATGTGGAATCTAAAATATGACACAAATAAACTCATCTACGAGACACAGACAGACTCACAGACATAGAAAACAAACATTGTTACTAAAGGGGAAAGGAAGTGAGGGAGGAATAAATTAGGCCTTTGGGATTAACAGATAACCATTCAGTTCAGTTCAGTTCAGTTCAGTCGCTCAGTCGTGTCCAATTCTTTGCGAACCCACGAATCGCAGTACGCCAGGCCTCCCTGTCCATCACCAACTCCTGGAGTCTACTCAAACTCATGCCCATCGAGTCGGTGATGCCATCCAGCCATCTCATCCTCTGTCGTCCCATTCTCCTCCTGCCCCCAATCCCTCCCAGCATCAGGGTCTTTTCCAATTACTATATATAAAGTAGATAAACAAGGTCTTACTGTATAACATGGGGAACTGTATACAATATCCTGTAATAAATCATAATGGAAAGGATTATGAATAAAGTATATGCATATATGTATAACTGAATCACTTTGCTATATGCTAGAAGCTAACAGTGGAGAAGGAAATGGCAACCCACTCCAGTACTCTTGTCTAGAGAATCCCGTGGGCAGAGGAGCCCGGTGGGCTGCTGTCCATGGGGTCGCACAGTCAGACACAACTGCAGCAACTTAGCAAACTTGCCTGCATTGGAGAAGGAAATGGCAACCCACCCCAGCATTCTTGCCTGGAGAATCTCAGGGCCAGAGCAGCCTGGTGGGCTGCCGTCTATGGGGTCGCACAGAGTCAGACACAACTGAAGTGACTTAGCAGCAGCAGCAGCAGCAGAAACTAACAAATCAACCCTGAACATTCATGGGAAGGACTGATGCTGAAGCTGAAGCTCCAGTGCTTTGGCCACCAGATACGAAGAGCCGACTCATTGGAAAAAACCTTGATGCTGGGAAAGATTGAGGGCAGCAGGAGAAGGGGGTGACAGAGGATGGGACGGTTGGATGGCATCATCAACACAATGGACACGAGTTTGAGTAAACTCCGGGAGACAGTGGAGGACAGGGAAGCCTGGTGTGCCGCAGTTCGTGGGGTCACAAAGAGTTGGACATAATTTATTGGCTGAACAACAACAACAAAACACATTATAAATCAACCATTCTTCAATATAAATAAATAAATAAAGACTACATATCCTTCTAGCAGTGGGGGAGGCATTCTTAAACCACATTGGAAAATTATACATAATAAGATGATTACTTATTTTTTTTAATTTATAAAAACATACACAGGGTTAAGAAACAAAACCTTCAGGAAATGTCAGTTATGTAGCTGCAAACACAGACACACACACACACAGATCCACCACAAAGAATCCTTCCAAATCTATAAGATAAAAAGCTCAAATAAAAAAATGGGCAAAGGCTGTTGGTTAGGTAATTTGTAGATCAGTAAATTGAAAGAGCAAAATAACAAAAAGGTGTTCAACTTCCCTTCTTAATAGCAAAATGCAAATTTAATTAACAACTAAATATCACTTTATATTTATTAGACCCACAAATATTTTCTAAAGAGAGAGAGATACCTCCTGCAGTGAGAACCCCAGCAAAAGGATATTCTTTTTCCTGGTGGTGGAAATGTCAAGTTTTATATCCTTTTCAGAGGGCAATCTGGTAGCACTTTTTAAAATCTGAAATAAATACATCCTTGACCTTAGAAATAACATTCTTAGGACCGAGTCTCATAAAATTAAAGTCATTAAAACATAAGACTCTAACTGTAAGAAGATTAATCACAATATTGTTTATAGTGACAAAATATTGGGTAGGGGGAATTCAATCAATAGGAAAATGGTTGGCTAAATTATCTTATATTCACATTCTGGAGTAATATGTAGACCACTGTTTAAAAAAATGAAATTTTACCAAAATTTATAAGACTTCTTATACATCCTTAAGCATCTTTTTTTTATAGAACAGATGAATAATATCCTAGCTTCTGGCTAAGGATAGGACTTCTGTGTCACAGCCTTTTTTTCTCAGCAGTCTTCTGATTTATTCCACTATTTTAGATTCTGACATTGCAAATAAGATGCAATCTCTTCTGTGCAAAAACTTGTCACTTTTTCCTTAAAATGAATACAGTTTTCTTCGTCTTTGAATTCAGGTCCAGATGTCCAGTTCATGTGTCAGGCTATATCCAGATTCATGGAATTTTTTTTAATCACCCAGATTAGAACTCAGTGAGACTTTCTAATTTTACACTCAGATCTCCTCTCAACTTAGGGAAGTTTCCCTCTAATTGTTTAAGGATTGCCTCTCCTGTACTCTTTTTTTTTTTTCTCTTTTTTCCTAAGTCGTCATCACCCCTTTAACTTATATGGAATCTCCTGAGTTTCTTTTCCAAGTATTTTATCTTTTTATTTGTGATTTCTTTATCTTTTAACACTCTGCTAGGAGCTTTTCTTTTGCACATTAACTTCTCCTCTAATCCATCTACTGAATTTTACATTTAAAAAGTAATGATTTTGGGGACTTTCCTAGTGGCTCAGTCAGTAAGGAATCCACCTGCCAAAACAGGAGGCGTGGGTTCGATCCCTGGTCCGGAAAGATCCCTCATGCCTCAGAGCATCTAAGCCCACATTCTGCAGCTACTGAGGTGTGCTCTAGAACCCAGGAGTGGCAACTACTGAAGTCCGCATGCCCTAGAGCCTGTGATCTGCAACGTGAGAAGTCCCTGCCATGAGAAGCCTGTGCACCACAGGTAGAGAGCAGCCCCCACTCAACAACTAGAGGAAAGCCTGTGCAGCAACGAAGACCCAGCACAGACAAAAGTAAATAAATAAAATTATTTTTTAAAAAAATGATTTTTGAACTCCCACACTGACTTATTGTACATTTGTTTCTTTCTATATGATCTTATTTTGGAGAAGGCAACGGCAACCCACTCCAGTACTCTTGCCTGGAAAATCCCATGGACAGAGGAGCCTGGTAGGCTACAGTCCACGGGGTCTCAAAGAGTCGGACACGACTGAGCAACTTCACTTTCACTTTTCACTTTCATGCATTGGAGAAGGAAATGGCAACCCACTCCAGTGTTCTTGCCTGGAGAATCCCAGGGACAGAGGAGCCTGGTGGGCTGCCGTCTATGGGGTCGCACAGAGTCAGACATGACTGATGCGATTCAACAGCAGCAGCATGTGATCTGATTTTCCTTTTTATTTTCATGTTCATCTCCTTCCTCTGGCAGATTTATTTGATTACTATTATAATTTAGTTTTAATCTGAAACCCTCTTTGAAAGACATCAGTTTAGATAGATGCCAATTGGGTTTTTATATCTGATAGCAGGATACGTTTAATACACAGAATAAGGCAGGTGGGGAAAGGAAGCGTGATCTCCAGTTTTGAGTACAGTTAGCTCTGTCTGAGACTTGTCTAGTTTTGAGTCTCCCCACATTTCCTGAACCTGTAAGGCAGGGAAGATGCACCTCATGGTACAGTTTCATGTGAGCACCAGCAAACCCTGGCACTCACCTCCTGCTCAGTATCAAACCACACAAAGATCCAAACAACAAGAATTTTCTATGATTAAACTTGCTGGTCCATGCCTTTATCTCTGCAACTGTCTCTAACCAATTTCTCAGCACATAAGAGGATGATCCCTGAATTAGTTCAATAGAGAAAAAGAAACTAGCAGCCAGTAGATCTCTATAAGTCCTGGGCTCAGGAAATGTGAGTTACTTGACATCAAAGATGAAAAAAAGAAAAAAAAAGAAATCCTGTTTACATTGCTATTCCAGTTACTGTGGACAATTCAAAAACAAAAAGCCCGAAGCCCAAGATGTTTTTATCCTTTTAAAAAACACTGTAGGCTTCCTACGTGTTGAATTATAGTTCACACCATTAGACAGAAATCACACCCACATTTCTTTCTAAGACATGTCCTTCTGTATCTCAGGTTGTGTATGTAGCTGTTGTGGAAAAATGCCCCTAGATTATCAGAAGCACAGTGAGCTATGCCCAAAATATTATTAGTGCCCCTACTGTTTTCCTGGAGGCACAACCTCAAGTCTTCCCAAGGTCCTGTGTGTATGTGCTCAGTTGTATTCGAATCTTTGTGACCTCATGGACTGTAACCCACCAGGCTCCTCTGTCCATGGAATCTTCCAGCCAACAATATTGGAGTGGATTGCCTTTTCCTGCTCTAGGGGATCTTCCAAACTCAAGAATTGAACCCCACATCTCTCGCATCTCCTGCATTGGCAAGCAGATTCTTCACCACTTCTCCACCTGGGACGCTAACCAAGGGTATTACAGCCATACCTCATATTTTGATCTCTCTCCTGAAGTCACTTTTTGAGAACATTTTGCTGGCTGGAAAACCATTTTGGTACCTCTGTATTTCCTCTAAGTTCTGAAAACTAAACATTTCATTTTCAGTCCATCTGGCTCTCCTCATGTTTATCATACCAGTTGGCAACTTTAACATCCTACCTGGAAACTTCTTTAGCAAAAACCTGAGATTAAATACTTTCTCTATTTCTCATGTTATTGCAAGTAGGAGTTTCAGTGTTTTGCTAGTACATAATTTTTCTCCAGGATAAAATGACATTTCTCTCACTGTCCTCCAGATTTTCAGCAACCTTTTCTTCAAGGCCCTTCCACTTTCTCTATTTAATAATCACATTGAGGTGCGCCCAGATTTTTCTGTCACTGACCCTCAAGCCAGTGCCACAGGCTTTAGCTTTGCATTCCTGCAATGCTCCACATTAATGGCAGCATCCCAAAGTCTGTACCAATTACCTATGGCTATTACAACAAGCTACTCCAAAAACAGACTTAAATCAGAAGCAATCTTTATTTTCTTCTTGCAGATCTGCAATTTGGATAGAGCTCACTAAGGAGGATTCATCCGGATGGCATGCAGTACTGGAGGGCGGACTTCAAATGGCTGGCGGGTAGGACAACTTGGGGTTTCGCAGGAATCTCTCTCTCTCAAGTCCTCTCCATAGAGTCTCTCCACATGATCTTTCCAGCTGACCACTTTGAGTAATCCATCTCCATGGTTATATAGGGGCCCAAGAACAAGTATTATAAGAAACCAAGCAGGTTGCTGCAAGTCTTTCTAGAGAGTGTTCTTTGTTATTCAGTGGTGGTCGTGATTATTTAGTTGCTCAGTCGTGTCTGACTCTTGTGATCTCATGGACTGTAGCCCGCCAGGCTCCTTTATCCATGGGATCTCCCAGGCAAGAATACTGGAGTGAGTTGCCATTTCCTCCTCCAGGGGATCTTCCTGATCCAGGGATCAAACCCATATCTCCTGCATTGCAAGCAGATCTTTTTACCCATTGAGCCACTAGGGAAGTCCCTTCTTATACAGGGTCATCTCAAATTCAGTGAGAAAAGAGGACTACACAAGGGCACGTGCAAGGGGATGAGGATTATCAGGAATCAAGGTCAACCTGGAGGCTGATTACCACAACCAGTTCTTCTTCTTTACCCCAACCACACATCTTTAATTTATTTATCACATATTATTATAAACATTCACTCTTTTATTTCCTCCTTTGTGCAACAACCAACCTTTCAAGAGATTTTTTATTTAAATAACCACAGTCACAGGTTTCATTATTATTCAAGTATAAACTATTTATAGCACCATTTTCAAAGGGGTCTCATTTTGCTGATGAAATATTTGATCACTCTTTTCATTATTATTACAGCTTTAGCAATGCAAAGAGTGTCTGGAACATACTTAGTAAGTAACAAATATCTGTTGAAATAGTTATTTTATCAATCATTATTTCAATAACATAGAATGACACTAGAAGTAATAAGTTAAGTATATTACAATTGCAGCATGAAAGCAAGAGAGTTCATGTTTTTGTGTGAAGGAATCACTCTGATGTCCTTCTTGAGGTTACTAATTGCTCAAGCTTTGAAATCAAATCAGTCTGCATATCTGATGAGTAGGGTCACTGATTTCTAAAACAGTCAACTCTTCACTTAGAGCATTCAAAAAGCGTTGATCTTAAAGTCTCCCAAAATAACACATATGAATATTTTTCATTTTCAAAACCACTTCCACAAGATATTTAATTAGTTTTTTTTTTTCCCCAGTGACTATTGTCAGAGCTTTCTGGTATTTTCTTCTTAGGAAACACAGGAACAAATGCAAGGGTCAAGAACTCCCAATGACATATCTTCAATTCCTTTTTAATATACACATAAAAATGATCATTTTTAAAATAAACACTTCATAAATGGAACAGAAATGTTCTGATCAATTTTTGATGACATTTACTTTTCTTAAACATTCCTTTTATATATATATATATATATATATATATATATAAACTTCAAAGAGGAAAAGAAAGACACAAGGTCACTCTTGAGCTATTCCATCCTATCTCCCCAGGACCAGGAGTTTTCAGTTTATATTTAGTGTCTAAGTATACATAAGTGTGCAAATTTTAATTTATTTATAGTTATAATTCTTGCCATGGTATCTTGTTAGTAGTCACCAATCAATGAATATTTGTTAAGCAATTATTTAATCTCACCTGCTTTCATTGTACCAAAGGTCCAAATGAACCTTATCAATTCATTATTCTCACTGTGTCCATCAATACCAACAATAATGTTTATTTGCAATAGGTTTGACATTCCTGAAGGGGTTTAGCACAGGCAGAAATCCAAACAGTGAGGGTTTATAAATTACTTATTATAATATTTATCATGGGGGTTTTAACACAAACAAGGAAATAATATCTACTTGATTTACTACTGTTTACTGCAATTAAATTGAAGGACTCTCCTGCCTAAAGTAAGACCTTTATGGCAGTATTTTGCCAAATGTATTGCAATACTTTCTCTACCACAGCTCAGTGTTAGAAAGACCTCACCACTGACAAGTTCACTTTCCTAACTATAGAAGCAATGCATAGCCTGAGCAACAAAAGTACCAATTAGAGGTTCAGATTAAAAGAATCAGTATTTTAATTCCAGCCAGGATATAGAAGCAATGGCACCCCACTCCAGTACTCTTGCCTGGAAAATCCCATGGACAGAGGAGCCTGGTAGGCTGCAGTCCACGGGGTCGCTAGGAGTCGGACATGACTGAGCGACTTCACTTTCACTTTTCACTTTCATGCATTGGAGAAGGAAATGGCAACCCACTCCAGTGTTCTTGCCTGGAGAATCCCAGGGACGGGGGAGCCCGGTGGGCTGCCGTCTATAGGGTTGCACAGAGTCCGACACGACTGAAGTGACTTAGCAGCAGCAGCAGGATATAGAAAATTGCCAAACATCATTGCTCTTGCTGTAACAACCAAAAATCATCAGATAATTTTTTAAAAACTTTACATTTTATTAATGTCATTGGAGAGAATGATAATGAGAAAACAGTGGCACTTTTATTCCTGGAATTAATTTTCTAGGCTGGGTATTAGCACTCGGAGGAGGTTCAGAGCCTTTAACAAGGGAAACTCAACAAACTTTTAAAAACAGAAGATATAAAAAATTTTAACATGTTTGTGCCTAACACAGAGTATCCAATTACGTAAGGCAAAAGCCAATAGAACAGAAGCAATAGGCTAAAAAAAAAAAATCACATGATCATATCAATAGGCAAATAAAAAACATTTGACAAAATCCAATAACCACTTGTAGTAAAAACTCTTAGTAAACTTGAAATAGAGGGCAACCTTCTCAACTCAATAAAGAATATCCACCCAAAACCTACAGCAAACAAAATACTTAAAGCTGAGAAACTCAAAGCTTTCCTGCTAAGACCAGGCAAAGGATGTCCCTCTCCTTTTTAACATGGTACTAGAACTCCTTCCTAAATAACCTATTAACTTTTGTTCAAGAACTTACAGTTCTCTATTTGCAACTTTGTATATGTCAAAAATTATTTCAAAATAAAAAGTTAAAAATAAATGAAACATTGACTACGCTAAAGCCTTTGACTGTGTGGATCACAACTAACTGTGGAATATTCTTGAAGAGATGGGAATATCTGCCTTACCTGCCTTACCTGACCACCTTACCTGCCTCCTAAGAAACGTGCATGCAGGACAAGCAACAATTAGAACTGGACATGGAACAACAGACTGGTTTCAAATTGGGAACGGAGTATGTCAAGGCTGTATATTGTCACCCTGCTTATTTAACTTACATGCAGAGTACATCATGAGAAACACTGGACTGGATGACTCACAAGCAGGAATCAGCATCGCTGGGAGAAATATCAACAACCTCAAATATGCAGATGATAACACTTAAATGGCAGAAAGTGAAGAGGAACTAAAGTGCCTCTTAATGAAGGTGAACAGGAGAGTGAAAAAGCTGACTTAAAACTCAACATTCAGAAAACAAAGATCATGGCATCCAGCCCCATCAGTTCAGTTCAGTCACTCAGTCATGTCCGACTCTTTGCGACCCTGTGGAATGCAGCATGCCAGGCTTCCCTGTTCATCATCAACTCCCGGAGCTTGATCAAACTCATGTCCGTCAAGTCCGTGATGCCATCCAACCATCTCATCCTCAGTCATCCCCTTCTCCTCCTGCCTTCAATCTTTCCCAGCATCAGGGTCTATTCTGATGAGTCAGTTCTTCATATCAGGTGGTCAAAGTATTGGAGCTTCAGCTTCAGCTTCAGGCCTTCCAATGAATATTCAGGACTGATTTCCTTTAGGATTGACTGGTTGGATCTCCTTGCAGTCCAAGGGATTCTCAAGTTACTTCTCCAACACCACAGTTCAAAAGCATCAGTTCTTCGGCGCTCAGCTTTCTTTATGGTCCAACTTTCACATCTGTACATGACCACTGGAAATATCATAGCTTTGACTAGACGGAGTTTTGTTGGTAAAGTAATGTCTCCACTTTTTAATATGCTGTCTAGGTTGGTTACAGCTTTTCTTCCAAGGAGTAAGCGTCTTTTAATTTCATGGCTGCAGTCACCATCTGCAGTGATTTTGGAGGTCAAGAAAATAAAGTCTGTCAATGTTTCCATTGTTTCCCCAACATTTGCCATGAAGTGATGGGACCTGATGCCATGGTCTTAGTTTTTTTGAATGCTGAGTTTTAAGCCAACTTTTTCACTCTATTCTTTCAAAGTAGAAAGTATCCCAAAAAATATACAATGGTGACTCTCATACAAGTATAAAAATGAACCCCTGTGAAAAGCTCTTTTTAGTTAATATGCAGCTACAAAATAGTGAGAAAGATCTTTTAATAAGCACACAAATTACATATTAAATAGTTCTTTATATTTCACAGAAGTATCTTCCTTCAAGGCTAGTTTAGTGATTATCTTTTATTCAAAAGATCTTCTAAATACTTCTGGTGTTGCCACAAAGTAGATTGTGTGCCACTGAGGATATTAATCACTTTATTTAAAAAGTTGGGGATTGTTTTTCCATTATTATCCAGAGAGGATAGACAATAGATGAAATAAGTAGTATATAATCTTATACATGGGCTTCCCCAGTAGCTCATCTGGTAAAGAAAATCACCTGCAAGACAGAGACCCCGGTTTGATTCCTGGGGCAGGAAATTCCCCTGGAGAAGGGATAGGCTACCCACTCCAGTATTCTTGGGCTTCCTGGGTTGCTCAGCTGGTAAAGAATTTGCCTGCAGTGCAGGGGCCCTAGGTTCCAACCCTGGATCAGGAAGATCCCCTAAGGAGGGCATGGCAACCCACTCTAGTATTCTTGCCTGGAGGGACAGAAGAGCCTGGTGGGCTACAGCCCATGGGGTTGCAAAGAGTCAGACATGACTGAGCAACTATGTACAGCACAACAATTTTGTATATACACATATTCATACATTAATGAATATATATATCTTGCTAAAAAATCTGTTTTTAAATATTATGATTATCCACAAAGAACAGATTTTCCAGCACTGAGAATGTTTAAAATAAAATCCATTGTTAGTAATTTTCAAGAAAAGTCACAAAATATTTGGGGTCGATGATGGGTGTGTTGAGTTGATTCACAGACTTCTAAAGTGACAGCTTATAGTGTGAGAGTATCCACAATTTCTGATTTGTCTGTAAAATTTATTTCATTTAAAGTTTGTTGGCAGACACTATAAGAACCCAGGGGTGCATTCTGAAAGCTGTAATTTGCCAGTGCCAGGATAAAAGTGCTTGACTGACTTGTCAAATAGGATTTTCCCTATTATAATTTCTATGATAATAACATAAATCAGTACAACTGAAAACAATTTACATTAGTTGGTTACATTTGAAAAGGCCAAAAGAGTTATGGGTAACAGCAGTAATTGTGAATCCCTATAAAAATCTACATTATGGTTTGCTCTATCCAATAAAATGCGAATGAATGATTTTGCATTTCAATTATTGCACAAAAACATTTCTAGGGTATTAACAACCAGCTGGTAAAGCCCTTTTTTGTTTCATGGCATAACATTGTTTAATTTCAGGGTAATAACCATGTTTTATGCCACTTTTTGCCATCAGTTTTTCCCCCTTACCCTCATCAATCTGGTAATTGCTATGTAAAAATCTACTTATAAGTTCTTTAATGAGTTAGTTGCATGATACATCAATTTAGCATTATTTACATACTGTAGAACATAAACTCATTATTTATCTACCATAACTGCATATTAGGAAAATATTGCCATTTTTTTTCTTTTTTTATATGGATTTAGTTCTAGCATATAAAATTTACAATAACTGTGTTATTCCAAACACCACAAAAAGCTTGAGATGTCATTCATTTCTGTTCAAAATGCACTTATTCAGCATTTTTTACAGTATTAAAAAATTTGGAATACTCTTTCAAAAAGAATTAATTTCAAAACATCAAAATAGTAAAATTCTATACTGGTTTGAAATAATATGTTAAAATACATTCTATCTTCTCTTATTTAATATTCAGCTTCAAATTTCAGGTCTGTTCTAGGTCCTCGGACCTGGAAGTAGAATCCATTATTTTTGGCTCTATATATAATTGAAATTTTTTCAGGCATTTAGATAATGAAAAGTATAGCTTATATTTTTACAGTGCTTTATGATTTAGAAATAATGTATTATTATGTCATTACATAGATAAGAAAGCTAAGTCTCAGAAAAGTAAATGTTTTAGCCAAGATTATGCAAGTATAAAATGAAAGAGCAAAGCCTAAACCTGTCTTCTGATTTCAGTGTATTCTTTATCCCAACATAACATAGTTAGCTATCTTTATAAGACAATTTGATAAGTCATCCAAGTTATCCTGGTCATGAAAGAAAAGCATCCAGAGGGTAACTGGGCTAAAGAAACTATTTTCCTAATGAAAAAATAATTATACAGCTAATATAGCCAAGTTAGAGATTTTATTCTCTATGTATAATTATATGTAAGAATCAAGATAAACTAGATATCAATGTTCACTCATTTGCTGCCTGGACTTGATGGTTTATACCCTTCTAAGGCTACATAAACTTGTTTAACCCAGGATATCATTGGATATGGCAGCACTGCACAATAGATATATGCTCTGAGCTCAGAAGTTGGGTGATTAGTGCAACTATGTCTTTTCAACTGGGACTGGACTCCCCCTAGACCATCTATAAGCAATCAATCAATATGATTTTCTAATCTGGTATGATGTCTTTAACTTAATAATGATATTGTTATCTAAAAGTTATTAAATGTATTAAAATAAAAATATATAATGCTAGATATTTACATATACTGCTAACGGAGGGGGAAGTAAGCATAATTTTTACAGTTTTAAAGTCAATAGACTTTCGTATATTTGATTTTTTTTTTCAATACTGTTCTTTTCTTCTTACTCTTCTGCAACATCACCATTTTCCTTCAGGCAGGTGAAGTTTCTTTAGAATTTTGTACAATGCTGGTTGTTGGTGAAACTGGTTCTCAGGTATTGTTTTTCAGGTAATACTTTATTTCAGCTCTGCTGGGAATAGAATTCTGAATTAGCAATTTTTTTTTCCTTTTAATCCACTTTAAAATGTCATTCCATTGTCTTCTGGCTTTATATTTTCCATTCAGAAATCAGCTACTGTCTTTATAATTTTTCCCCTAAAGGTAATATGTTTTTTTTTCTTATCTATATTTAAGACGTTATCTTTGTTTCAGAAGTTTGAACATAATGCCGTTAGGTGTGATTTGTTTGTTTGTTTTCCATTTATTTTTATTGGTTGGAGGCTAATGACTTTACAATATTGTAATGGTTTTTGCCATACACTGACATGAATCAGCCATAGATTTACATGTATTCCCTATCCCGATCCCCCCTCCCACTTCCCTCCCCACCCCATCACATGAAAAGATGCTCAACATCACTCATTATCAGAGAAATGCAAATCAAAACCACAATGAGGTACCATTACACGCCAGTCAGGATGGCTGCTATCCTAGGTGTGGTTTATCTGAGCTAAAGGTTTTACTCGATGGATTGATATCTTTCATTTAAATAGAAAAACGCATGTTTATTGTTACTTCAAATACTGCATTTTCTCCTATTTTCTCTTCCTTCTCTCCTTTCCTGTCATTAGTTATCCTATATAAAGTATTTTGACAGCAACATAAATAAAACCTGAGTCTCAATTCCCCCACCACCACCACCACCATACAATTAATATAGGCTATTCTCTGCATCCCTGATTTCAAGTTCACTTGTATTGGCTTCTGTTGTATCCAACCTATGTTTAAGCCTCTTTAACAAATTACTTATTTCAGGTATTATATTTTTCACTTTTAGAATGTCCATTATTTACTTATAATGAAATCAAGTTCTCTGTTAAATACAACAGATTTTTATGTCTTTTGGTCATATTTTTCTTGTTTTCTTCATAAACCCTTCTCTGCTAACTCCAATATCTGGAGTATTTTTGGTCTGCTTCTTTTAACTTCTTTTTCCCTTGATTATTGGTTACCTTCTTCTGATTCTTGAATTTTCTATAGACATCACAGATGAAATGGTGTTGGGGCTCTAAATTATGTTACTGTCTTCAAAAGATCATGGAATTATATTATAATAGCAATCAAATTTCTAGCAAATCATCCTGATCCTCATAAGGCTTAGTTTTAGGATCTGGTAGGCTACGTTCATTTCAGTTTTTAGTCCATTGGTATATTCTTCACTCCTAAAGTGTGAGGCTTTCTCTTTGAATGTGGCATTTCTGAGGTTGTCAACTAAAAGGTTTTGGTATTCGTGAAGTTTTCTCCTAACTATTTAAGTGGGAACTTCAACATTTCCCAAACACTTGTAGCCTCTGAAATCTTTGTTTACCTATCAGCCTCCTAACAGCTCTTCTCCACCAGAAGTTTCCAAAGTTTTGAGAGGAATTTCTGCACAGAATTTTGAGTTGTTTCCCCCCCCCCCACCCCCCCGCCATCTGACTTCCTCCCCTCTGGTAGCCAACCTCCCAAAAGGAAGCTGTTTTAACTGTCCTAAATTCTGATCTCCATTTTCTCTTCCAAACACAAATTCTACTTTTCACTTGAGCTTTCTCTGGAGAAATCCAATGTGAACGAGGAACTCTTATCTTGTGTTTCCCTTCATTCTAGGCCTGTAGCTCAGTAGAGTTCACTGTCTAATACCTAGAAGCCATTGTTTTATCTATTTATTCCAGGTTTTTTATTTGTTTGCAGCAGTATGGCAAGCTGATAAAATCTACTCAGCTGCTCCCTCATGATTAGGAAGAGAAGACCATAACTTTTCAAGGAAGATATTTTTATCCTTCTTGAGGAGGAGATGCTTGAAATAAAGAGAGGTTCTTAATCTGCCAGTTGTTATATCTATAGCATGACTGGGAATTATCCTTAAAGTTCTCTATTTTTCTCACTGTTAGCAATGTCTTCTCTCTAGTCAGGCTACTTTTCTCAAAGTGTCTGATATTTGTCCACTTACATTCATTTGCTCATGATTTTCTCTTTTTCTATACCCCCAAATTACCCTTATTTCTAAGCTTATCATTCATAATTTTTCTATGAAAATAATTTAACTCTATTCACATTAATTTATCTTTGAATCTTTACTGTAGTTTTGGACAATAATAGTCTACATTATTGTTATCTAATTTTAGCATGATTAATTGTAACATAAAGGAGACTATTATATACAATAGATAACGATTTTTGCTATAGTAGAGTTAAATTGAATAAACTCTAAGTCTTATCTTCTATATAATGTACAGCAGTTAACACTTCTGTTTAGTTTTTCAGCTTGCAGTTGCTGATTTTTTTCACTGGCTCCCTTGGTGGTTTTCTTTATGTGTATAACATAGCTGTCGGCCAATTATTTGGGCAAATCAGAGTACTTGGCTCCCCTCTGACCCCTTTCCTTTGAGGATTTTCTACCCTAAACTTTTGACTGTTCCTCCAGCCCTTAACTCTATCCTTTGATACCTCAAGCTCATACATCTATGATTTTCTGAATGTCAAGTTATATATGAATCAGGGAATGCTCTCATGCAAAAGGTCACAAAGTCAGAAACCATTCCAATTACTCTTTTAAGGGTAAGCTCCTGTACAGTTCTTGTTTTCTTGTTATTGCTCTCCAGTGCCTAGAAATAGTGGGATTTTATAATTGTTACCTTTAGGAGAATTAGTCCTTCCAACCAAGCTTCTCTGACATTACCAGCAGCTGAAATTCCAGTATTTTTAAATCTAGAGAAATTTTCCTACAAAAAATCAAAATCATAAAAGAGGTTTCATCTTTTTCTTTCAGAAATTTTATTAGCCAAGATGTTGCATTTTCCTATCTTAAATCTCCCAGGTTGTTCTAGTTTTCACAGTTACTTCATGGCCCATGGGTCTCAGTCTTTTCAGCATGTAGAATGTTCAACCCACAAAATCATATTTGCCAAACAGAGGAAAATCATATTTATTAAATTTCTAATCTGTGACAGGTGCTGGACGAAGCATTTTGCATGTGATTTTATTTCTTTTAATGTATTTCTTGCAAGTCAAAGTGCACGGTTGACTTGAAACATGTGGCACTCCAATTTATGCCCAGATTGGATGTGAATGGTAATAATAATGGTAACAGTGATTGCTTTTGGATCTGATATCTCATCTGCTGGGACTCCCATCTCTACTAGTACAATCACAGGGTTATTCATAAATTCTTCTTTGTATATTTAAAGACTTTTCCCTGATGCGACCAGTATCCTATACCGTGTTGCTTTATAATGCTACTCTCCTATTTTTTTCAATTATATGAACATAACCTTAGAGTGAGTTTGCTGCATTGATATCACCCCTTCTGTCTTTATAGTTTACAAATTCACTTGCTGCTTGATTTTTGAAAGCATTGTCTCTCCCCAGCGGTGCAGAAACTATTTTAAATCTCAAAACCAAATGATCTGTTCTCTTATATTTGTATAGCACCTTTAGTGTTGTTAGCATTTTACCTGATAAATGCTTTTAGTTTCTCAAAGAAATTTTGAAAAAAATTTTAGAACTGACATTAAAAACTATTGTCTAACTACAAAGTAATCTTCCCTGTGGAAAACAAATTAATATTGCTAACAAAAAATGATTAACTTAAGAGTCATCTACTTCAGGACTCTCTGCATTGCAAGGTCATTTCTTGGGTTTTTAGGGAGCAGATTTTACCCCTCTTAGTGTCAATATCTAGTCTTCTCGGGGGATGACTATTAGTTGGAAAAGTTGTTCAATTTTTTTTTTCCCCAGGGAGGTTGTCAGGTCCTTATGCAAATGCAACCTCTGGAGACAAAAGTGCAATCTCTGTTAGGGTTCTTCTTTTTTTTTTTATTTTTATTTTTTATTTATTTATTTTTCTTATGTACATTCTTTAATAGAGAGAATGCAGGTGTGAACTGGGTAAGTCTCTACAGGCTTTTCTTTTTCTTTTTAAATTAATTTTTATTCTGCTAAGTTTCCTGCAATTGACAGCTCAGGGTTCATCACTGTTGTTGACTATAGACTTAAAATTTAGAGTCAGTAGTTCCAAGGAATGATGGCATCAAACTTATGATAACATGGGGGTACTCCAGGGCAATAAGAGGATCAGACAAGGAGCTATGCAGCCAGAAACTTCCTGTGAATTACTCCATAACTGGTCCAGTGCTGCTGAGGATCAGTACTGGTGCCATAACTTGCACCATTGATCTTGGGCACTAGATGTCCACATTATAATTCAGGCCGCCTCTGCAAGCCGAATGGTTTGAGCCCAGTCCAAACTGAATGGATTCCAAGCCATCTGCTTCTTCACTTCTGAATCTAAGTCACAAATAGCAGTGTCTGGTGGCTACAGCCTGAATCACACATACTATACTTCCAGCTCCTGAGACAGCAGAAGTGTTTCTGATTTCTGTCTTGGAAAAACACGAACAAGTGACTTGTGGAATTCCCCAGACAAAGGACAGAATTTCAGAGGGCCTCTTTAGCCAAAAGTCTGGCACATTTCTACTAGATAGTCATCAGTGTCTGCATGGAAATTTGGCCAAGGACTTAGAGGTTATCTACCAGGAAAAATGGGTGATGTAGCTATTCGCCTTGCTCATTCATTGTAATTTGTGTCTTATGTTACTCCTAAAGGGGAACTTGTATATTATCTTACTTTTCAAGGCAAAACAGAGTCTATTGAAATATGTGGAAAAGACTTAGATATTAAAAGAGATTATCTACAGAGTTGCGGGTCCAGGCAGAAACCAGTGCAGATATATATTATGTTACACGGAATAGCTTGCAGGTCTCTATATTCCTAATGGGTTTCTCAGGTGGCTCAGATGGTAAAGAATCCACTCGCAATGCGGGGACCTGGGTTCGATCCCTGTGTTGGGAAGATCCCCTGGAGGAGAGTATAGCAACCCACTCAAGTATTCTTGCCTGAAGAATCCCCATGGACAAAGGATCCTGCAGTCCATGGGGCCACAAAGAGTTGGACACAACTGAATGACTAAGCACAGCACGCAATCCTAAGAGCATCCTTACAAAATGAAATAACCTATTAGAGGCAATAGACTGGGACTTCATTTCTGGAAACACTGGGAGCTAGAAGAGAAATTCAAATGGAGAGTATACTTCAGAGTTCAGGGACAGTTGTTCTTCTAATTGTTATTCCTTCCCTCAGACACATTTCTCATTTTTACAAACCCTGTAGATGGAAGTATAATCACCAGCAGTGACAGTGCTCAGGGTGAGAAGAAAGGAACAACACTAACATTAGCTTATCACCTTGTCACCAGCTGAATCTGTGATGCCTCAAATATGCCTGAGTAGAGCTGGGGAAATAGGTAAGCTTTTTGCAGAGTTTTTTACTTTATAAATCTTGAAGACAAAAGCTGCAATTAAAAGTTGACATGTTCACTTCTGCTTTGGAAAATATTAAAAAATCCAAGATCTTCTAATAAAGAAGGAATTTCTAACCTCCCTAAGACCTTCTCCTACAGATACATTTGTTCCTGAAGAAAAAAGAGCCTTCACATATAGTGTAAGAAAAAATTTAAACTTCCTAGAACTTTTTTCATGATTCTCATTTAAATTTTTCATAGAAACCTCTGTAAAGAAAAATAATTAAGAGGAAAAGTCAAAATCAGACATGCAGAGTTTTATTTGCTTTAGTGAGTGAAAGTCACTTAGACATGTCCCACTCTTTGCGACCCCATGGATTATATAGTCCCTGGAATTCTCCAGGCCAGAGTACTGGAGTGGATAACCTTTCCCTTTTCCAAGGGATCTTCCCCAGCCAAGAATGGAACTGGGGTCTCCTGCATTGCAGGGGGGTTCTTTACCAGCTGAGCTATCAAGGAAGCCCTTATTTGCTTAATGTTGGCAATTTGTTTTGTTTGGTTTTGTTTATTTGTGTTGGTTAGGTCATTTCAAAGATCCTTAGCTTTGTTCTGACACAGATTTTCTTTCAATAAATTCTAAAATAGTTCTTCTCATGGGCTTGCTATATTGCCTCTAGAGGTCTTTGTATCTGTCTATCTATACCATCAAATGTATCCTTTAACCTTAATCCCATCTGATAATATAACAGGTTTTTGGGGGGTTTTTTTTTTTGGGGGGGGGGGGGGCGATGCAAGCCAGGCGACATGTGGGATCTCAGTCCCCGGACCAGGGATCAAACTTGAGTCCCCTGCACTGGAAATGCAGGGTCTTAACCACTGGACCACCAGGGAAATCCCAACAGATTTCTTATATTAATTCCTACACATAGAAATGTATGGTGGATCCAAAGCCCCAAAGAGGCAAACACAGAAAGTGGAAACTAGAGTTAAAATGGGGAGCAGATGGACAGCTGTAAGAACTTATTTCATCGAGTCATCTCTTTCAGGAAACATGAACTGGGGTCCCTGATTCCTTGACCTCATCACCATCAAGGAGGTATTCCTCCATTCAGCAATGTCCCCAGATCACTAAAGATCACACAACACTGCCTAGCACCTTGCACATTTTCCTAGTATGCTTGATTTCCCACTGTCCAAAATGACGACTTTACCCTTTCTCTTCTGTTGACAAGTCCACCTTCCATTCCTTCCTCCCCCACCATCAAAGAGCTTTGTCATTTACTTTATTAGGAAAACAGAAGCAGCATGAGTAACCGCACGTCTAGCTACCCATCCACATCTCCTTTCGTCTGCCTCTGTGGCTCTGCCTCCGCCACAAAAGTGATTTCTGCTCCTCTTTGCTGCTCCCAAAGGCTCACACATCCTCTCGGTTTAGAATCTGTCCTTCAGTGTCTCCCCAGTAGTCTGCAGTACCAATTTCTCTGTCTCTAGTGGATCATTTTCAATAGCTGCATACCTACTTATTAACTCCCACCCTAAAAAAATAAACAAAAGTCTTCTCATATCACATTCAGTTGTCATTTCAATAATTCATGAATCAATAAATAAATACAACTGAAAAAAAAAGTCTTCTCATGGAAACACCGTCTCTGCTGGGTTTTATGCTACTCCTTAATCTGCCTCCTTTGCTACCACCTCCTCAGCTTAATATATTAATGCTGGATGTGTCCAAAGCTGTCTGGGCCTCTTTCTCTTCTCTCTCTACATTACCCATCCAAGGAAGCCTATTCACTTCTCTTATTTTAATGCTACTTACATATCAATGAAACCTAAATTACTCTAGCAGTGACCTTTACATATATGTCATAATTTCTATAAAACCTCCAGCTTCTAACTTAACATGGCCAAAAGGAAATGTCCATCCTCCATCATCAACACCCAACCTGTCCCTCTCAGAAATACTATAGTCTTATTTGCTGTATTTTAAGCCAAATAGGCAGAGATTATTCTTGGTTCTTTTTCTTTCACCTCAACTGAACTGTAGGCACCAGACTACCCGAGCTAGATTCCATAAGTGATTCATAGACAGTTTTTGAACAAATTAGAGGTAGGTGTTAGCTTAGATTGAAAAATCAGACTGGCTAACTTCCTTGGCCTCTTTTCCAGGCCAATTCTTTAGTATAAATTTGCTCAGTCCTGCGACCATGAGTAGGATTCAATAAAGGCAGACTGCAAAGAAGGGAGTCCATTTGTCCCATCATTGGCTTAGTCTCTACAAAATCTATCATCAATTCTTCAATATATTATTGTTGCTCCAGATAAAGCTTTGTCTGGTACCTGTCCGTGCCATTTACTCTGGGAAGTGAAATGAAGAAAGGGCCTGAGATCACCCCAAAGAATAGAGCTTGCTATTCACACAGCAACTCACCAAATACATGAACAAACACATTCTTAGTTTTTCTCTCTTCACTTTGTAATGGGCATTCACTTTGTGTCTAGATTGCTCTGTGCGATGGGTTCTGGGGATCGCTGCTCCCTCAACAGTGTCACAATAAACACAAAATTAGAATTTGTTGGTTATGACTTCTCGAAGTTCTGTATTATTTTCTAATCTTTTTCATTCTTTTTTTCATGTTCACAATCATGGACCAGTCAACTCTGATTTAAAAGTTACAAGGCACATTCCAACTATATCTATCTCAGAGTAAGAAGGTGAAAAACACACTAAAAGTCACTATCATTTTTCTGCCCCTATACAGAAACAACTGTTTCAAATAAGTAGCTGTGCTTCCACATATCAGTTTTCTCATCGCTGCCTGAACTTTCACTGGGCTAATGTGAAAACGAAAAGGAAATACATAAGTAAAATGTGCTAACATAAAGATTTATATCAAGATTGCCATGGGAAAAAGCAACATTTCCCTACTGGCTTTTCTAAAAGCCTTGACCTGTCCTATTTCATCATTTTGGTTTTATGCTATATTTTAATGATGGTGTTTTTATAAAGAGTACATATCTTTGACATAAGCCATCCTGAAGCACTTTTTGAAAATGAGTGTAAGTTCTAATAAACTAACACAGCAATATACTCATCACCAAAGATTTTCTGTTGAACAGAAAAGCTACACTGCTACTATCTGTTTTCCATTGATCCCTCTAACACAGGGATTACCAACAGGGCCATTGCAGACATTAGGGGATGAACAAATCTTTCTTGTTGGCTGTTGTCTTGTGTCCTGTGGAAGGTTCAGTACCTCTCTGGTCTCTACCCACCAGATGCCAAGAGCATACATATACCCTGAGATGGGACAACTAAAAATGTCTCCAGACACGGCCAAATGTCCAGGGGACAAAATCACCACAGCCAGAGAACCATTGCCTTAACAGAATCTAAAATGGCTTTCCTTAGAGGTGACTTTCCTGAGAATCAAGGAATAAACTAATATGTTTTATTATCAATTATATGGGTAAGACTAGGTTGATTTGGGGGGAACTATTTCCAGAGCAGAATGGAGAAAAAGGTGAAAACCATGAAAAATCTTAAGTGTCTCAGGTTCTTCTTCACCATTTCATTGAAAATATTTCAAATACTTTCTACCAAATGTTTGTTATGAATTTAGAAAATTCCTCAAACCTGCACATGAAATAAGAAGGAGAAAACAAGAACCGTTTGTTGAAAATCTACTGTGGTCTAAGCACTGCACTTAATATTTTCCATACATTATCTGTTATCTCACTCAATATGGTTAAGAAAGAGCATGGGTTCTATAGAATACAAACTTCAGTTTGTCTTGTCTTAGTCACTTGCTCAATGTGCAACATTATACATGCTGCTTAATTACTTTGAGCTACAGTTTCTTCGATTGTACATATGGTTAATAATAGTTTCTACCTCATAGCATTACTGTGAGATTTAAATGTGACAATGAATGAGCAAAGTCACAGATTCTTACACTGTAAATATTTCCAGATATGAAATAGAGGAACCTTAGTCTTTCATCATAGTAAAATTTGGCAATTTACAGGTCTTTAAAACTTCATGTCTTTCAAATAAAATTTCAATGATTTCTTTTCTACTCCTTATCTAATTTCTTTTGCATACACTGCAATTTTTCAAGTTCTTCAACCTCAAGAGATTAATGCTGTATGATAAATTCTGTCAGACTAAAAGTGATAATATCCTTTGGCTTATTTGCAGTAATGGTTTAATAAGCTATTCTGAGACCCAGTGTCATCTGTAAAAACAAAAGTCCGAATACTTAAGAGTGGATGTATTTTTAATGCACTCTATGAATAATAATAGATTAAAACTGACAATATATGTCAAAGAGGGAAAAGTAGAAACCTCATCATTCCCTTCCTCATGTTTTGTATTTTATCTTTGATAGTATAACATATTTATAATTTTTAAAAGCAGAATTTTAAAACACCATGTTTGATTTTATTGAGTATAATACAGTCACTTGAAATGCTCCATTTTTATTAATTTTGGTATACAGTGACACAGAAATAAGAGTGATGACTTAGTAACTGCATGTATAACAAAGATCTCAAAACCCACACTGCACTACAAAAAAAATATTAATTAAAAATTCAATCACTGAATCAGGAAAATATAGATAACTTTTAAATACGTAATCAGCTGCAACCATGGTAGGTAATTTACCTTGCACAAACAAAAATTATTTGATAATATGGAATGGATGATGTCTAGTACATCATGCAAAATGCCAGGCTGGATGAAGCACAAGCCAGAATCGAGATTGCCGGGAGAAATGTCAATAACCTCAGATACCACCCTTATGGCAAAAAGTGAAGAGGAACTAAACAGCCTGTTAATGAAAGTGAAAGAAGAGAGTGAAAAAGCTGGCTTAAAACTCAACATTCAGAAAACTAAAATCATGGCATCAGGTCCCATCACTCCATTGCAAATAGATGGAGAAACAATGGAAACAGTGAGAGACTTTATTTATTTTCTTAGGCTCCAAAATCACTGCAGATGGTGACTGAAGCCATGAAATTGAAAGACGCTTGCTCCTTGGAAGAAAAGCTATGATCAACCTAGACAGCATATTAAAAAGCAGAGACATTACTTTGCCAACAAAAGTCCGTCTAGTCAAAGCTATGGTTTTTCCAGTAGCTGTGTATGGATGTGAGAGTTGGACTATAAAGAAAGCAGAGCGCCGAAGAATGGATGCTTTTGAACTGTGGTGTTGGAAAAGACTCTTGAGAGTCCCTTGGACTGCAAGGAGATCCAACCAGTCAGTTCTAAAGGAAACCAGTCTTGAATATTCATTGGAAGGACTGATGCTGAAGCTGAAGCTCTAATACTTTGGCCACCTGATGCAAAAAACTGACTCATTGGAAAAGACCTTGATGCTGAGAAAGATTGAAGGCAGGAGGAGAAGGGGACAACAGAAGATGAGATGGTTGGATGGCATCACCGACTGGACGGACATGAGTTTAAGCAGGTTCCAGGAGTTGGTGATGGACAGGGAGGCCTGGCGTGCCACAGTCCATGGGTCGCAAAGAGTCAGACATGACTGAGCAACTAAACTGAACTGAATGGATGACAGAACAATGTATTTAGTTGCTCTGTGGTGTCCAATTCATTATGACCCCATAGATCATAGTCCGCCAGGCTCCTCTGTCCATAGGGATTCTCCAGGCAAGAATACTGGAGTGGGTTGCCATGCCCTCCTCCAGGAGAACATCCCAACCCAGGAATCGAACTCAGGTCTCCCATATTGCAGGCAGATTTTTTACCATCTGAGCCACCAGGGAAGCCCCAAGAGAACAATGCCTATCCTTAACTAAAAAGTTGACCTTAGACCACTGTATCATTTCTCCTGTTGGTCTATGAGATCCTTTCAAAAACATCCCCCATCCCATTAGCTGGTGCTCTTTCACCTGTAAATATCTAAAACAACCGGTTTACTCTCACAGTGAACATCTATAATGCCTCCTTCACGCTCTGATTCTTGGTGATCCATTTCCACACAGACACTTTATAAGGGCCCATTACCCCTGGGGCATCCCTTTTGGACCAAGCCTCTTTTTAAGATGGCTCCAGTGCTGTTCTAAGGCCATAACGCTCTGATCTCTTCAACCACACGAGTAGCTAGCTGTGTTTTCTCCACAAGTAGCTTCCAACTTTGGTTTTGAGTCTCTTCCTTTGTAAATAAACTTAAGTAGTCTTATACCTTGCTTTGAATGAGTGCTTCTTAATATCAGTTGTACACTTGTTGTTATTTGGGGCCTTGGCCAAAGTTAGGCCGAGTACCAAATTAGTCTCCTGTTTCAAAGACAACAAACATTCATTCATATATACATGCATCCATATATACATACAGCCATTCAACTCAATTTACTGATGGTCTGCTACTATTTGGGATCCAGAGCAGGGGAAGAGAAGTTAGCTGTGGTAAAAACAAAGCCACTTCCTCTCACTTAATCAAAAAAAAAGAATAAACTATGGTTACAGTTGGAGGTATTTCAAAATTTGGTGACACTTTAGGCTTATTTTTTACTCCTGTCCAAATATTTTCCCTTTCAACTGCATATAAACTAGGTGATTAAAATATTGCACACATATGATGAGATCTTGGCAATGTTTGTGGAAATAGAAACAAAGCCATAATAATAATTCAATGAAAGTGTAAATACTCTTACTTTAACACTGAATGGGATCAGATATATAAACATTAAGCACAATCATTAACCAGGCCTTTTTAAGTAGTGCAATACAAAAATAAATTGAGAAAAATTACAGGCCAAAATTCTGATGTTTGCAGAAAACCCAGCACACCAGGTGCGATCAATTTATTATTCTCAACAAATAGCTTTAAGATAGCAAATACCGTTTTAAGGTATGTTCCAAATTTTGCTAAAGCCCTCTGAGGAACAATTAAGAGAAAATGTTTGTACCATACAGTGGTACAAAATACCACTCATATGGTTACATATGAGCTTCCCCAGTGGCTCAGACGGTAAAGAGTCCGCCTGCGATGTGGGAGACCTGGGTTCGATCCCTGGGTTGGGAAGATCCCCTGGAGAAGGAAATGGCAGCCCACTCTAGTATTCTTGCCTGGAGAATCCCCATGGACAGAGGAGCCTGGTGGGCTACAGTCCATGGAATCACAGAGAATCAGACACAACTGAGCAGCAGGCATGGCATGGCATGCTTTATTTTTGTTTGAATAAAATTAGAGAGAATAAACTTTACTGCATTGTGTATCCTGCAGAAGGGAATATTTAATATTCTCAGAGCATCGTGTGGTTATATAGATTCATGAGATATTACAGTAAGAAAAAATTACATTATGTCTCTGGCTTGTGAATGACCAAGGGAAAATTGCTACCTACTTCAAAGGGAAAAATCATAGAATTACAGAAGTTAAAACTTTAGGATGTCATTAAAACTGTTTTCCTGTCAGATGGTGTCTAAGACCAGATTTTAGAAAAGCAATAATTGAGACTTACTCATCTCATAGTGATGTCTCAAACCCCAACTCCAACACACAGATATGACTAAATGTTACAGGGTCTGTTGTGACTCCCTTTTTGATAGATTGTTGTACCTATTTTTCATATCATTCTGAGGCAGCAATGCATTTTAAAACACAGATTCACTAACAGAAGTCCCTGGGTTTATATTCTGGCCCTAGAAACTCTTAGCTATGAAACTTGCTAAACTCAACCCTTTTGTACCTTAGCTCCTTCATATGTTAAATGAATAATGCATTTACCTCAGTCTGTCCTGAGGATAAAACTGCAATAGTGACTGATGCATAGCAAATGTCTTTTTTTTTTAATTTGGCCTCGGCACACAGCTTGTGGGATCTTAGTTCACTGTTCAGGGATCAGACTAGGGCCCTGGTAGTAAAAGTGCTAATTCCTAACCACTGGAATTCCCAGTGGCAATTACCGCAAAAAAAGTTATTTACTTTTAATAAAATTTAACTATTATTATTAATCATGATTCATCAATTTCCCTGTGCCTGTTTTCACATTTTTGTATTTATATTTTCATATTAAATCATTCCTTGCATCCTGAAGTCAGATATTTCTTTTCTTGACCCCTTCATGCTTAATGCATATAGTAGGACTCAGCAAAACCATTTCAAACAAATGCACTTGGGTTTAGAAACCTCTGTATATGTTTGTCAAACGTGTGAAAAGCACTTTGCACAAAGAGGCAGATTCACTATGAGACAGACAAAAATGATACAGTTTAAATCAGTAAAGAGACAAATGGTTCAAATGGCCAAGAGCTAAAGGAGGACAGTCACAAGCCAAAGAAAACTGAGTGAAAATTTTATGTGGACTCACAGCATTAAAATGTCTTATGAAATTTTCTTTAACTTTCTACTTGGCCCTAGGTTCAAAGAGAGGGAACCTGAAGCAGAAAGCAGGACCTTGACACTGAAAAATTTCTGTATTGAGAATAATCCAAAATTTTCCAGAAGAAAAATTTTAAATCCAGAAAAAAAAATTTAAATAAAAATTCTAAATAGTCAACTGCTTTTAAAGAAATTTTTAAGATAGTTGCCCTAAGCCTCTGAAAAGTATTATGGTTGAATATATTTTATTCTTATGTTAAAAGGTTTAGAGTCAGTTTAGGAGCAGGGCTGTAGGATTACCCGTAGCTTTGTTTGCATAGCAAACATGTATTTTTTACTTACATAAAATCCTGGTGATGCTCAGTCATGTCCTACTCTTTGCAGACCCATGAACTGTAGCCCACCAGGCTCTTCTGTTCATAGAATTTTCCAGGCAAGAATACTGGAGCAAATTGCCATTTCCTATTCCAGGGGATCTTCCCAAGTCAGGGATCAAACCCACACCTTCTGCACTGGCAGGTGGATTCTTTACCACCAACACCATCTTTCTCTTTTTTCACCTATTGCATCTAGCACATCAGGAAATCCTGTTGTCTCTACTTTAAAAATATATCCCATTTGCCATGGTTCCTCCAGGAACCAATCATCACTCTGGTCCAGGACCCTGACATCTCCACCCAGGTAAGCAAGGCTGCTCCTTCTCTGTGTCTCAAGTCTTTTCCATGGGGCCATCAGAGTGGGTCTTTTAAAATAGAAATCAGATTATGACACTTTTCACAGAAAACTCCAAAAACGCTTTATCTCACTCAGAAAAAAACCATAAAATATTAAAATGATGTAAAAGACCCTCCGGGACCTGCTACCCAGTGAGCTTCTCTGCCCATCTACACGCACCCCTCATTCACGAAGCTCTGCAGCGCTGCCTCCTGGCTGGTCCTCAGACACAACAAGCATGGTCTCCTCAGAGACCCCGTGCAGCTGAGGAGCTCTTGGCCTGAATAACTCTTTCCCTGTATTTCACATGTCCAGCCACCTCAGTCCTGCAAGTCTCTCCTGGGATATCTTGTTCTGTGAAGCTTCTAGGATCATTCTAGCCACTTCCCAGCACCATTCACATCTTTATTTTCCTCCGTAGCACTTATTCTATCTAATGTATTTCATACACACACACACAGATCTCCGCTAAAGCATATTTTTCATGAGGCAGACTGTTATCTGTATTGTCAGTGCTACGTCCTCAGAGCAATAACGGTGCCTGGATCATAGAAGGAACTCAATAAATATCTTTTGGATGAACTGAATGAATCAATATTATGATTGTGTGTTTATTTATGAAAATTTGAGTGGATGATATATTATAAGATTTGGTAGGGAGACTGCCAAAGCCTTATCTCCCATCCCTGGTCCTCTCCTACCCTCTGGTGACAAAGGAGACGTGGTCCAAGATCTGAAAAGTTTATCTGGAGAAAGGAGGTCAGTGGGACTACACCCAAGTTAGAGAAGTGGGGGGGGGGGGCGGTGCAGTTGTAGGTGATGTCAGAGATAAGGTTGCCAGATAAAGCACAAGACTCCCAGGTATGTTTGAATTTCAGATAAACTATTTAAATTTAATTATGTCATGCCTTAATGCCCATTTCAAATATAATTATCAGTCAATCTCTAGATAATCAAGATAGTTGCACTCTTATGATAGGATCAGGGGCTCACTTGGTAGCCATTTATAAAAATTATGAGTACAAAATAACTGTAGAAAATGAGTCTCACAAATATGAACTTTAATCTAAAACCAATAACCTATCCTGAACATGGCCTGGATGAAAACAGCCATACACTTGTGGATTAAATATAGATCTATTGTGCACTTATTTTTTTAATTACACCTATGGAATTAATCATTGAGATGATAAAGGAAAATGATTATATGAATAATTTTACTCTAAAATTTATTCCTCTGCCTCTCCTATGACACTTAGATTTCCACATCATAACTTTTCCATAACATAATTACCTCAGACTTCTAAAGAGCTCTTGCATTAAAAAATTAATTCTAAAGAGGAAGGAAAACTAATAATACATCAGATCATCATTTCTCTTCCTTAAGGTAAAGAATGTCATGGCCAGAACTCTTTCTTTGCAGCTTATCCTGGTAATTTAAACAATGAAAACTATATTTGGCATTTCATGAAATTTTTAATATTTCATGAATATTAAAAATATTTTAAAATATTTTTTTAAAACAAGAGGGTCTTTATTCCCTCTTTAAACTAGTGGTTCTTAACTATTTTGCATACAGAAGACAACACTGAATTTCAGAATTTAGGAAAGAGAATAAAATGCTCAAACAACATTAACAAATCATCAATAATTCCAATGCCTTACTGAAATTATATTCAATGCCTTACTATTATTCAAAACCTTAGAATAATGTGTCATGGTGTTAATGTTTATGTCTTGGTTATATTTCAGCCTTGAGCAGCTATTTGAAAAAAACAAAAACATTGACTGCCCTCACCTCGATGATAGGCACTGGGGACAAAATCCTCTCGTGTTTCAATAAACATGTGATTATTTTTCTTCAGAACTAGCTTGATTCATGCTTATTCTAAGAAAATTAAAACCTTCTCTATAGCACACTGTATAATGTCCCCATGACCATGTAATATACATTTTACTTAGAGCTTTAAAAAGTTTTATAAAGAATGATTACTAATATCCTTAGTGAAAATTTCTTTTTTTCAGTACTATCAGAATAGTCTTTAATACATTAAGGATATTTAATTGAAAACAGAAGTCAGCTTCAAAATATTTTTCTCATTTAGAAATGCCTCTCTGTGAGTTTAGAAAGTGTTCCTCATTCATATATCCTTATTTACAAATTGAGAGAATTGTGTATTGACTACAAATTTAGATACCTTTAACACCTTCCTTGACCAACCAAAAGTGAATATAATGAATGTGGAATTCAGATAGTTAGAAAACAAACAATTACAACTTCAGTTTTGATGATCGCATATGGCATGGGAGAACACATGTAAAGCCAGACAGGACCTAATAGGAAATCCATAAATAAAGTTGATACCATTGAAAGGGAATAAATAAAAATAAACTATTAATAGAACTAAGCTGACATATAGAAGAGGACTCCAAATAAATTCTATTTAAACTTTGGCCATTTCAAGTAGTGAGAGGCAGCTTCTCCCTTGAGGCTCAGAAGCTATGCATATTTGTGAGTTAAAATTATTTATACTACGTGTGCATTCTAGTTCAGAATGGTAGTGTTTCTTTGCTCCTTGCCCATTTCAAAAAATTATATGTTTTGTTCATTTAAACATGTGTTGAATGGGATTACCTATAGCCATGTAACAAAAGGAAATTAATAAAATATGTCCTCTTTTTAGATTCCATATATAAGGAATGTCACCTGATATTTCTCCTTCTCTGTCTGACTTACTTCATTTAATATGACAATCTCTAGGTCCATTCCTGTTGGTACGTTGCTTCATTCTTTTGAATGGCTGAGTAATATTCCATTGTATGTATGCACCACATCTTCTTTAGCCCTTCCTCTGTCGATAGACATTCAGGTTGCTTCCATGTCTTAGCTATCATAAACAGTGTTGCAATGAACAGTGAGGAGCATTTATCCTTTTGATCATGTTTTTCTCCAGATCCATGCCCAGGAGTGGGATTGCAGAGTCATATCCTAGCTGTATTTTTAGTTTTTTAAGTTTTTTAACACTCCAGATTCTTGAGAGTCCCTTAGACTGCAAGGAGATCAAACCAGTCCATCCTAAAGGAGATCTAACCAGTCCATCCTAAAGGAGATCAGTCCTAGGTGTCCACTGGAAGGACTGATGTTGAAGCTGAAATTCCAATACTTTGGCCACCTGATGCAAAGAACTGACTCATTGGAAAAGACTCTGATGCTGGGAAAGATTGAAGGCAGGAGGCGAAGGGGACGACAGAGGATGAGATGGTTGGATGGCATCACTGACTCAGTGGACATGAGTTTGGGTAAACTTGGAAGTTGGGGATGGACAGGGAGGCCTGGCGTGCTGTGGTTCATGGGGTCGCAAAGAGTTGGACACAATTGAGCAACTGAACTGAACTGAACTGATACTGTTCTCCATAGTGGCTGTACCAATTTACATTCCCCCCAACAGTGTAGAAGGGTTCCCTTCTCTCCACACTCTAGCATTTATTGTTTGTGGATTTTTTTGATGATAGCCATTCTGGCTGGTGTGAGATGATATCTCATTGTAGTTTTGACTTGCATTCCTCTAACAATTAGTGATGTTGAACATCTCTTCAAGTGCCTCTTGGACATCTGTATGTTTTCTTTGGAGAAATGTCTGTTTAGATCTCCTGCCCATTTGTTGATTGGGTAGTTTGTTTTGGTGCTGCGAAGCATCTTGAGCTGTTTGTAAATTTTAGAGACTAATCCCCTGTTGGTCACACCATTTGCAAATATTTTCTCCCAATATGTGGGTTGTCTTTTCATTTTGTTTATTGTTTCCTTTGTTGTACAAAAGGTTTTGAGTTTAAGTAGGTCCTATTTGTTTGTTTTTGCTTTTATTTCCATTATTCTGGGAGACAGATCGAAAAACACACTGCTGCAATTTATGTCAGGGAGTGTTCTGCCTACGTTTTCCTCTAGGAGTTGTACAGTGTCCGGCCTCGCAATTAGGTGTTTAATTCACTTTGACTAACTGGCTTGAGTTTTACTAGAGCCTGGCTTCCCTGGTGGCTCAGCTGGTAAAGAATCTGCCTGCCATACAGCAGACATGGGTTCGATCCCTGGGTTGGGAAGATCCGCTGGGGAAGGGAACAGCTACTCACTCCAGTATTCTGGCCTGGAGAATTCCATGGTCTATATAGTCCATGGGGTCACAGAGAGTTGGACATGACTGAGTGACTTTCACTTCACTTCACAACCAATCTGGAAAAAGGGAAATACTCACCCCTCCCCCAAAGGAAAACAAAACAAACAAAAAATAAAAAAACAAGCTCTTGTGAAAGTCACTGCCCAGGAGCCCAGGTCCACTAAAAGGCCAGGACCTCATCACAGGATTATGTAACACCTGCCCTGTCCTCACACCTTATCATCACATCAATCATGTTCCTAGAAGATAACAGGGGATTACAGCTAAAAGAACTGCAAGGCTCATACCCAATTTAAGAAAGAGTCTCAGGAAATCCAAAGAATGGGGGACACTCAGAAATTTTAGCCTCCGACACCGACAGCTACAGCAAACAGTAAGCATAGCATAATTCCTAGCGAGATAAGTGTAAAACTTTCCAAAAGGCCTATTTACCTCAATTTCTTTTACCCGATACACTATGGACAACTTTCAACAAAAATTGTAAGGCATGCTAAAGGGCAAAAATAGCATATAAAGAGACAAAGAAATATCAGAACCTGATTCATATATAACAGATTTTGGAGCTATCAAGCTGTAATTTAAAGCCAGTGTGGTCAATATGCTAAACTCTAACAGACACAGAAGATATGCAAGGACACCTAGGTAATGGAAACAGAGAGATGGAGACTTTAAGAAGGAATCAAAAGGAAATGTCAGAAATCAAAAGCATTGTAAGAGAAATGAAGAGTGACTTTGACCGGTTCATTAATAGACAAAAGTAAATAAGAATAAAGCAATATTAATGTCTGTATTAGTTATCTACTGTTGTGGAACAAAGTATCACAAACTTCATGTCTAAAAAACAACCCACAGTTTTTTCCTTCCAGTTTTCTTGAAATATAATTGACATATGCACTGTATAAGTTTAAGATGTACATCATAATGATTTGACTTACACACATCATGAGAGATTTACCACAATAAATGTAGTGAACATCCATCATCTCACATATTACCAAATTTTTTAAAAAGAAAAAAGATGTATTTTCCTTGTGATGAGAACCCTTAGGATTTACTCTATCAATTGCTTTTATATATAACATACATTTCTGACAAGTCTTTCAGACTATATTAACATGAAACAAAGGGAAATTTAAGGTAAAAAGAATAGTTAGGCATAATAAAGTTTTTCATAATGAAAAAATATTTAATTCACAGGAGATATAAAAATCTGTTTTTATTCCCCAATGACACACATTCAAAACATACAAAAAATAAATAGGAAAAAAATCATAATAATAAACTGGCAAATTCCAGTTTATTAGAGGACTTTTAAAATACCTATCAGTAATTGAGATAATCAATAATGATAATATCAAAGAATTGAAATACAAAAATTAGAAAAACTTGAATTGGCAAGAATGTATCTTACTATTTGTATAAACATCACATTCAAACATAATAGAATACACATTTATATCAAGTACAGATTTTATAAAGTGACCACATAATAATGTATGATAATGGAAATTTAAGCTATGAGGGTGGACAGACTCATCTCTTTTGTACACAGATAGAAAGAAAAAATGAAAAGTTTCAGGCAGAATCCTGAGTATGAAGCTGAGTGTAATGGCAAATTATGATTCCCACTAAATCTATTTTCCTGGTCTTAACTTCTTTTCTGCTTCAGCTGAAAATATCCACCTGGATTTCTATAGGTGCATCAAGTAAATTATTTCCCAAAGTCAGTGATCTTATTTACCAAATGAATCCTCTTCCTACGTCTCTATTTCAGAGGCTGAAACCTCTACAGACTACATTAACAGTCTCTCTTTACTCTGACTTTCTGTTGGGTTTAACCAATAGGGGATGCTGAAAGGAGACCAAAGGCTGCGAAGAAGAGGAATTGGGGTACTTACTGACCCACATCTCATCCATCTCCCAGCTTAATTCGGGCAAAGGCTGCTGCTTCCTGCTTAAGAGGCTTCCTAGCCTCTGCAGCTCCTAGTGCTGTCTGCCTAATGAAACCTTACTTGTTCCCATTGCTCTGAACTCACTCCTGTGTTAATAAATAGCTTTTCATTAAGTTATTTCTAGGTAAACCCTTTTGAGTGTGCTGTTTCCTGCTGGGGGAGTGAGGGTCCCTCACTCATAAATTCCAAACTTAATTCTTAGACAAATGCAAAAGTAATCATGTACCCTTAATAAACCGAAGCTGACAGCCAGTCTTCTAAAACACAAACATAATATGTGTTAAAAGGCAGAGGGTTTTCCTCACAGAGGAGCATAAATAATTCAGAAATTTTCATCCACTCCTGAATAAGCAAGTACTCAGCTGTATACTGTGATTTATATTCCCTTTTTTTTTTCATACAAGACTCAATAGTATAGAGTTTCCTAGCTTCTTTTATGTGAGGTCTGTTTAACTAACAGATAAAAATGGTAAAATAATCTCCTGATATTTACAGCACTTTCATTTTACCTCTAAAAGATGTGTATCTATGAATAGCAATTGTAAACACCAAACCTATTTTCTGTGAGGTTTTATTTCTTTTGGGCAACTCCCTCAATTTTTTATTCCTTATGCTGTTCATTTCTCTTGATCAGTGGGAAATCCTCAATGCCATTTCTTTTTGAGAAATAATTTATCTCTAGCGTGCTGTCAGGACCCTTATCATCTGTGGATTAAAATCCATGCCTCCCATAAATCAACTTGACTTAAACTTCCTCTTTGGCTAAATCTCTCATTCCTTCTCTAATCTTCCTCTCCCCACTGTCTTATCTCTTTCTGACTATTCATGGAACAGATATTTAGTCTGGTCATAAAGTTATGTGTTAAGGATATTTTTCTAAGTGATTTATCTCGGCCATTAAGGGTAATATCTCTGAAGTTCTAACAAGGTAGCTCCTCAAAGACTAGCTCACTAGCTAGATAGTAGGTCTAGTGACAGAAACTTCATAGGTGAATTGCATAAGATCCTCAAAACCCTAAAGCGTCTTGTTTCTGCTTCTTTGGGAGGTGAGGATAATCAGAGCAGTTTTTTGGAGATACAGGCATGTTGACTCTGACTATAACCTGCTAGTAGGAAAATGTTGAAAGACCAAAACTGGGTTAAACCAGTACACTGGCCCCTAGTTCCAGAAAAACAGAAGAAGTCTGAAGGAAAAAGTAGAAGCATATAGAAATGTCATCCTTCTCCCCTCTAAGGAAGCAGAATATTACTGGGCAGTACCCATAATGTGAGTCCACAGAAGGCTACTTTTAAATGTACACATCTGACAATGTAACATCAATCAGATGAACATTCTACAAAAATTTACAATTCTGTCATTAATTTAATACCAGGAAGACAGAATGGATAACTTCTATTGCCTGGGCTTTTAACAGTAGTGCAATATATGATCAAAACAAATTCTAAGCCTTTACAGTTCAAGTCTTTAGATCTATGAAAAAAAAAATATACTCCAGAGAATACCATCATATATACCAGACTCTTTGTAACAAGGCTTTGTTAGTACCTGCAGGCTTAATCATTGACTCTGTTAAAAATGATTTCTACTTCTGAGTGATTTTTCATCTTGAGATGTCAAAAGACAGTTTTAACAATAAATTAAATAGAAACACTCAACCAAGGTCATATTTGTAACATTTAGCTAGTGATCTCATACTGCTTTCTGTTTTTTAAATATACAAAATTAAAAATTAATTTGTAATTTTCTTACTTAAGTTCAACTGCCATATCTTTCTGATTTCCACTGCAACCTTGAAGAATACAACCAAAACGATGGATCTTATTAATAATAATTTGTACATCCACTAGAGAAAACAATGGAAGCAAAATCCTC